>NC_056728.1:1556703307-1556798307 GCF_019279795.1 Protopterus annectens | reverse complement strand
ATGGGAAGGTGACCTTGACCACTTACGAGCATTTAATGAGTATTTAGAAGACATCCCTCATTTCCTTAGGTTTACAATGAAATATGATCATACAATAGATTTTTTTGGACATCAGATTACAACAAGATGCCAATAGTGAAATGCATACTAGTTATGTAGAAAAGATTGTTGGGAAAGCATCATCATCCCCAGATCCAGTATGCATCCCAAGCATATTCATACAAACAACCTAAAGGGGCAACTCTTAAGAAACGCTAGACTCCATACAAGGGAACAAGATTTTGATAGAATGATTCGGAACATGGTAGATCATTTTACAGATAGAGGTCACGACTCCAGTGAAGTGGAATACATGGAAAATCATGTTGGAGGGTTGAGAGAAGAAGAGGAGAGACCATACCTGCTTAGAGAACATATGAATGGTGGTTACAACAAACATCAGAGGAGGACATGGGGCATTAAAATTACCCTTACTTACTCCAATGGTATGAAGTACATATGTAACATAATAAAGAATAATTGGAAGATACTTACTTCATATGAGGATCTTAGGAAAGCAGTAGGAGTGAGACCTCACTTTACCTTTAGTAACAATCAGACTTTGAAGCAAGTACTATGTAATGGTTCTGCTGGGAACAAAGATTTTGTTTCAGATCAGAAGGGCACCCTTCTGTGCCATAGATATACTAGCTGCAGATATATTTCAACTAAGAAGAAGGTTTATACATCCAGTCCAGGGGAGAAATATGTCTTCAATCTTCAATCTTCAATTTCTATGCAGACTGTACCACCAGAAATGTTGTTTGTTTAGCTAGATGTGATTTCTGTGTTTTTATGTGAGAAAAAACACTAGGCAATTGAAGGAGAGAATCTCTAATCATGGAAGTGATATAAGGCTACTGGACCAAAAGAACCCCCTGATGAAACATAGCCAAGAAAACCCGGGACAAAGTTTTCACTTTAGGGTATTGCAAGCTGTGAGAATGAATTCCAGATGAGGTGATTTAATAATGTAACAGAACTCCTGGAAATATTGTGGAATGGGAAGTTGCAAGCATATAGATTTCCAGGACTTAATACAAACTATTCGCTCATGCCAGCCCTTAAGGGGCAGATGCTGAAAAGATCTTTAATTGGTTAGAACCACTCTTGAGTGATGCTGAAGTAAAGGAAGGTGTCAGCTCCCTTTTTTCATGCTGATTGTTCCAGTGTGTTTTATGGTTATATTTGTTTTCCAGTGTTGTATATGGATGAAAAAAGATCGCTTGTATTATCGGAAAGCACTTATCCATTTTTATTAAAGTATAGAGATTTTACTATTATGCTGTTTTGTTTTATAGGGTATCCTGGCTGTGTCGACAGTCTTGGTTTTGTATTTTATTTGATCCTTCTTGCAACATGGTACTTTAGTTGGAGTTCTCCTACTTTTTGTTTTTGCTCTATACAGATATCTGTCTATCTGCACAAACACACACACACAATCTATCTGTGTATATATATATATATATATATATATATATATATATATATATATATATAAAAAATTACGTTTTAACGAAACATCATCAGACGAACTCTTTTTCATGAGTTCACCTGATTACGTTTCATTGAAATGTAATTTCGATGGGTCGGTAGACCCATATATAAATATATATATATATCTATATATATATATATATATATATATATAAATATATATATATATCTATATATATTTATGCATCTACTTTATAGTGTCGAAAAAACACTTACATAAATTTCAAACCATGGAGACCACTTTGTCAAAATAGCATGTTATTGAACAAGTGGAACATTGCAATTTCACTCCGGGAAATGAACCACTATTCAAAGTTTTCAGTCTTTTAATACTATGGTTTCAGGCTTATGAGTTTCAAGATTGTAGGTTTCCAATTCTGATAGTCAACCATATATGCATAGTATCTCTCTCTCTCTCTCTCTCTATATATATATATATATATATATATATATATATATATATATATATATATATATATATATATATATATATATATATATATCATATGGATCCCTATCAGATGATCAAGTTTTCAGAAACTTGAAATTCATATAGTTGGGACCATATGATCGAGTTTCCAAAAATTTGAACATTCAAAAAAACACAAAAATCTAACTTTTTATGTTTTTGAAAGGGGGGCAAGCCCCCTGTACCCCCCACCCCCTGCAAATTAAATATAACAACTCAGAGACTGCACTACAGTGAGGAAAAGGGTGAATTTCTTGTTCTACACTGCACCACAATGTCCATTCAAAACCTTTGAGTTTTTGGAAACTCGATTATATGGTTCTAACCATATGAATTTTGAGTGTCTGAAAACTCAGTCATCTGATAAGGATCCACATATACATATATATGTTCATATAAATCTAGAATAGACATAATGGACTGCAAAGAAGTTTAACAAAACAATTCCATACTCCATACTATAGGCTTTGCTACTGGAGATAGAGAATGACATAGAAAGAGGGAGTATGTGGTGTGTGCTTGTGTGTACATGGGAAGGATGTTAACATATGACATGTATAACTATGTATGGAAAAACCACTATCATAAACAGACTGATATTTACATATGTCACAGCTGTAAACAGGCTGAACTGCTGACACTGAAGTGACAATAATGTTATGCCCAGCAAAATGTTGCTTTTAGCAAAGGTACATAGATACCACAGACAGTAAAGACCCTCCCAAGTGCAGAGGACTGTGCTACTTCCAATCTATGAATAGTATATAGTATTACAACAAAGGTCAACAAGATCACCACAATGAAATGTTTAGTTTACAGTGATGTTCCCAGAATAATGCTCTTTGTTCATAGTATGCAATTGTCTTTTTAAGGTCTCTGAATTACTATATTTGCATCAGCATATAGTGACAACTGCACACAGACAGACAGACACACACATGCACACACACACACACACAAAATCTATCTATATATATATATATATATATATATATATATATATATACATATATAAAAATTACGTTTTAACGAAACATCATCAGGCGAACTCTTTTTCGTGAGTTCACCTGATTACGTTTCGTTGAATTTCGATGGGTCGAGGTAGACCCATATATATATATATATATATATATATATATATATATATATATATATATATATATATATATATATATATATATATCATATGGATCCCTATCAGATGATCAAGTTTTCAGAAACTTGAAATTCATATAGTTGGGACCATATGATCGAGTTTCCAAAAATTTGAACATTCAAAAAAACACAAAAATCTAACTTTTTATGTTTTTGAATGGGGGGCAAGCCCCCTGTACTCCCCACCCCATGCAAATTAAGTATAACAACTCTGAGACTGCACTACAGTGAGGAAAAGGGTGAATTTCTTGTTCTGCACTGCACCACAATGTCCATTCAAAACCTTTGAGTTTTTGGAAACTCAGTTATATGGTCCTAACCATATGAATTTTGAGTGTCTGAAAACTCAGTCATCTGATAAGGATCCACATATACATATATATGTTCATATAAATCTAGAATAGACATAATGGACTGCAAAGAAGTTTAACAAAACAATTCCATACTCCATACTATAGGCTTTACTACTGGAGATAGAGAATGACATAGAAAGAGGGAGTATGTGGTGTGTGCTTGTGTGTACATGGGAAGGATGTTAACACATGACATGTATAACTATGTATGGAAAAACCACTATCATAAGCAGACTGATATTTACATATGTCACAGCTGTAAACAGGCTGAACTGCTGACACTGAAGTGACAATAATGTTATGCCCAGCAAAATGTTGCTTTTAGTAAAGGTACATAGGTACCACAGACAGTAAAGACCCTCCCAAGTGCAGAGGACTGTGCTACTTCCAATCTATGAATAGTATATAGTATCACAACAAAGGTCAACAAGATCACCACAATGAAATGTTTAATTTACAGTGGTGTTCCCAGAATAATGCTCTTTGTTCATAGTATGCAATTCTCTTTTTAAGGTCTCTGAATTACTATATTTGCATCAGCATATAGTGACAACTGCACACAGACAGACAGACACACACATGCACACACACACACACACACACACACACACACACACACACACACACACACACACACACACACATACCGGCATAACTTCTGGTGTAATACACTTTACCCTTAAAATGATATATTGTTGATATAATGCTCTCAACAGAGCCCTAGCTGCCAAATCAGACTCTCAATTATCCGGTTAGTTTCAAGCATTCTTATAACATATGGCATTTATGTAGCCACGAATATCATGTGCTTTTTATCACTTTCTGTAAGAAATGAAATTTTAACAGCACAGGTCATCTAAATGTTTACACCTGGCAAATTACGTTGTGAATATGACTGCAGTGTGTTTTGAACAAGTAACTGAACTGCAACTATAAATATCTTATGAGCTGCAGAAATAAAAGTGGTCTAAAAATATCTATTTTTTTGTCTGATTCAGTTATCCACCTTGTATTTAAACATTCAGAATTGACAAATGCTTATTTTATCTTTTCTCTATAATTTTGTCTTCCTGCCTTCTTGTTTGCACTGACTTTTCAATAGTTAACTAAATTTCTATGCTCTTTTAACATCCAGATATGAAAAAAAAAAAAATCAGTTTGATTGAAGTTTACATATACTCTGAATGTGTGTGTGTGTGTGTGTGTGTGTGTGTGTGTGTGTGTGTGTGTGTGTGTGTGTGTGTGTGTGTGTGTGTGTGTGTGTGTGTACATGCAGGATTGCATAATGTTTGTACATCTGCTTCTTCTGAATTGCACAATATTTTCCACTGTTCATTTAATAAGCTTGTTAATGGCTTTCCGCAGAGCAGTGTGAGTGCAAAATGTTGGTAACCACAGGTGTAGAATGAGATGTATTTTCTAAGCTTGATGTATGTCTGGACTGTGGTTCCCAAAATTCAGTCTGGGTGTCTGGAATTTGGATAAAATAGCCCACCCACTCCTTATCAATAAGCTTGTAAAATGCTGATGACACCTTCTGGGCAGCACAAACAAAATGTATGCTTTAAACATAATTCATTTTGATTTTCATATTAGTTTTGCATTCTGTCTTCCCATTACTTATTTTTGGAATCTGTATGCATTGAGACAACCTCTTCATTCTTTAGTCTTCATCTGTTACTTTTGTGTTCTTTCAGTAAAGGACTTAAAGCACTTATTAGGGTCCTCATGGTAGTCATTTCTGATATCTCAACAGAGAACTCTGGCTTAAACAATTGAATCAACTACTGAAACAACTGCACTCAAAAAATTCTGGCAGGTTTAGATTATATTTTAATGGAAACTCATATTCTTTGCATATGGAAAATAAAAAAAAGCCTTTGACTGGAATGTAAAATAATGAACCAAGTTTTTTTTTTAATCTTCTGAATAAGCTGCAAGTTACTGTTTGATTAAATAGAAGGCTGTCTTGAGAAAGCCATTTCAATTAATACTCAGATAAACAATTGTTAACTTTATTTGTATGTTATTTTTATTATGTGTGCACCTTCTCATGCATGTAGACTAGAAGAAAGTAATTATAGTGACTTTCTTGCTTTGCTTTATTAATCATTGAAGTTTTGGTTTTGATATTTTTGTTGTCTTTGCTTTTCTTGCAGGTAGAAAGCTTTTGTCATTATTAACGGTTCAGTGGTTTCCTTTAGTATTTTCCAGTCCTTCTTTTTCGTCACTTTATGATTCCAAATCGACATTTCCTATTCATCTTTTGCTGTACTTGATAGTGGGCCATGCATACTTTATTATTCATGTATTGATGAGATGTAAATTTTGAAGCAGAACTGTGACTTAATATTATTTCTGTAAAAGAAATACAGCATTTTTAGCAGAACAATCTAGATGGAATGTATCAGTATTAACATTCAAGATGTTTGCTGTATGAGGTGGCTAACAGTTACTATGAGCATTGCCTTAGAATCCCTCGTATGGCCATCATACCTGCTAATTCTCCCTGTACTCTCTACTATACATCTTTGAAGCTCAGCTTGTGTGTCCACATAATATGATAATATGAGCATTACATGGATGCAAATTGCATTATAATCGCATGATTATCTGCTCGCAAGCTTTGCCTGCTCCATTTTATTGAATTACATTCTGGTAATGGGCTTATCACTTATGCTCTAGAGCACTCTATAGAATAATTAAAATATAATAATGTGCTTGCATGTGCTTGTTAATTTGCTTGATTGTTTGCCAACCGAGTAAATAAACTGCCTCAGATACCATTTTCAGCTATTGGTAATACAGCAATTAATTTGTAAGTTTTGAAACTAAAGTAGTTAGTTTAACTTAGAAAACATTGGTTTCTAATATTTCTAGATGTAAGGAATTACATCAGACTACTTACAGAATACCTAGTAGTTTGTATATAAAACATTTGCAGTATATATGCAGATAGCCATCATATTCTAAGAGTTCATATACTTCAAGTTTACATCAGGTTGTTAACATTTCCAGTAGTTAAATTCTTGTGTAGTACAAGTAATAAATGCTCTCTTATTTAGAGTGTATATGTAGTTGACAGTCATTTCTGTCATTTCAGATATATGTAGATTCCAACAGTTTGTAGTACTTCAGTTTCACTTATTTCTATTTACTAAATCAGTTTTTATCCCTAGCATTATAATCAGTAGTGGATTAAGTGTACCTTTGGCCCCAGGTAGTTTTCAATCCATCGGTCGCCTGCACACGTTTTTAGGACCACAGATAAAGACAGATGTTCCTTTGGATTCATCTTCAATATCATTGTAAATTATATATGATATATATGATATTAAAGCAACTAAATATCTTAACTTTACACATTATTCTTATTGGCACCCAGAGAAACATTGGTAACGTTCTTACTTCTAGTAGTTTATTTACTAAAACTGAAGATGTATTGATAACTTCATGTCCTTTATCAGACCACAATGCTATTACATTTATGTTAACATTAAAGCCAAGTAATTTGATTTACTATCAGAAAACCCCTGCTTATAAAGTAAAATTAAAAGGCTTTAAGGAATGGTGTCTAAAAGAAATAGAATACATTGAAATTAATACTAATGGATAAGTATCAGAAGTAATTCTGTGGGATTTGTTAAAAGCTTATCTGTATGCAAGAATTAAAAATCAGTGCATATGTAAAAAAAAGAGTGGGATAAGGAGTTGATGTCTTTGCAGTTTAATAAAAATAAATTGAAATCCAATTTAAAACTTTATGACAAATAGGTAAATGCTGAGTTGAAAATATTAAATCAGAAATATTTTCATGTACGTCACCATATATCAATAAATCTGGAAAAATTAAAATTACAAACTTAGTCAATAAACCCAAAATGCTTACACAGATTGACCATTAGATCTAAGAAAAATGTAAATACTAATCATACTAAAGAAATAATTTCCAAACAAGGTGATAAAAATAAAAATGTGACTGATTTAAGACACACTAGAATGCTTTAGGGAATATTATGAAGAAATTAATAACAAAGAGACAGATTTAAAAATCAGCAACATAACCAATGACTTCTTGAAATACAATATAAGGTTTAAATTGACAAAAGAACAACGATCATAAATTGTGAATCATTGTCTTTTAAAGAGTTAAAAGAACAAATTAATAATCTTAAACCAAATAAAGCACCTGGTCTTGATGGTGTAATTCCCAGAATTATGCAAATTATTTCCAGAGAACACTTTAAATATCTTATTAAAAGTTAATGAACAAGGTAAACATATGTCAATCACCCCCTCCCCTGGAAATATTCCCTGATATCTCATATCTTAAAACCAAATATTCTAACTTATATTCTTCTTACCATCATATTTTATTATTAAATATTGATTAAAAAATCTTTATTTCTATTCTTGCAAAAACATTTAGCCTTATTATGTCAAGATTAATAAATAATGATCAGACTTGTTTTATACTACATAGAAAAGGTCAGGATAACATAATTAGGCTTAACACTTTATTAGATCTGGCTAATAAAAACAAAAAAGATCAAACTATAATCATTCTAGATATAAATGAGGCTTTCAATTCTATTACTTGGAATTATTTGTTCAAAGTACTTAATATAAATTTTCCCTAGATTGTATAATTCTTATAACTAATCTATATAGTAACTCATTCTCTTTTATTAAAATTGGCTCTTTTCTTTCTAGTTCTTTCAAAATATCAAAAGGTACAAAACAGGGATGTCCCTTGTCACATCCATTATTTGCTCTAGTAATTGAACCTTTCGCAAACTTTATTAAATCTAATAGAAAAATTCAGGGATTCTCGATAGATGAAAGTTATTTCTGTAAAATTTAATTATTTGCAGATGACATTTTTAATAACAAATGGTGATGCTGAAACTTCACTAGAAAATGTAAGTCTACTAATTACTTTGAAAAAGTATCAGGTTTAATATTTAACATTGATAAAACAGAAACTTTAGTTATTTATACAAAAGTTAATAATTATTTAAGAAACTGTGAGAATTTTATTTGGGACAATTCACAAATTAATTATCTTGGAATTATAGTTAAATCTGATATAAAAGACTCAATAACAATAAATTGTAGTAGTTTATTAGACACTGTTACTAAAATTATTACTTGGTACAATTTTATTTGCAATGGAAGATAGACTTACTTTAATAAAAATAATAATCCTATCAAAATACTTTTCTATTTACAATCACTAATTATTCTCCCTCCTAAAACTCTTAAAGCAATTAAATTCTATTATTCTTAATTTTATCTGGTTCACCGATAAACCAAGAATATCCTTTGATTAGCATGTTAAACGTTGACAAGAAGGTGGATTAAGTTTTCCAAATGTTGCTTTTTATGCCAAATCCATAATTCTCAGTTTAATATCTTTATGGTTAAATTCCTCTTTACCAATCAACTTGGAAATCCATTCATGAAAGATTAATAAATAATAATAGCTATGTTGTAGAATCTTTCTCTAAATTTGGAATTAATACACGTTACTGGATCTTGAAATACTTATGTTTAAATGAAAAGAAAAAATGCTATTCCTCTCCCTTCACTGATTGCATCCATATAAATCATAAAAGATTCATGAATTGTAATTACATAATTTATTGTTTTTATTGTTTCATATATTAAAATTCTGCAGATTTTTTGAGAAGTTTTAACATAAACAAAATGCTAGGCCTTATAGATGCAAATTTAATCTTCTGGCATCAATTCTTAATTGGAAATAAATCACATAATACAGATTTATCTTCTTGCAGGACATTTGTTTAGAAAATAATAATTGGTTGACTATACAATTTTGTAAAAATATGTTAGAAATAAAATCAAAATCTCCATGGATTTTCAAACAAAACATATTCCAAACATAATTTAGCTTTTTTTTCAGAATCAGTAGTAGCTCAAATTAGAATAAATCATATACATCAATAATTTATAAAATAATAAGAGAAGATTTGGTTCCACAGATTCATTATTTTGGAATTATTCAACTAAGATTAACGAATAGGCCTTTATGACGAAGATAAATGCTTAATTTTTAAATCTGCAGGAAAATCTACTTGGAGATTTCTTCACAGAACATTTTTAATGCCACATAAAGTGGCTTTAATATATAACTATGGTAAATTAATTGTTGGAGGTATAATAAAGTGTCTAACACAGATTGGTTTGACATGATATTGGATTGTAAAATAGTAACTCCTTTTTGGGTTGAATTTAGAAATTTTGTCCAAGCTTTGAAGAGAGATTGTATCATTTCTAACTCATTGATCTTATTTAATACTCCTGTTCCAGATTCCATTCCTAGGACACAGGTGGCTCTCCTTTGGCTCATTTAAGCTATAGCAAGAAATATATTCTCAAAGAACTGGAAATGTAAAACCACTCTTTCTTTCACTGAATTCATTAATTTAGCAAAAATGTCTGTAAAAAAGAATTGTCAACTGCCAAAATGAGAATTTCGAATATCACTCACCATTTTAGTTTATGGTCAGAATTAAGTGATTTACTCGATAAATTTTAATGATTTGGTTTTCTATGTTTGATTTTGTTGTTGACATCTGTAAATAGTTTTTTTTTTGTTCTATTTATCTATCTTTAAATAATTTTGTACAATCTTTGTTTTAAAAATTAATAAAAAGTTGCTTTAAAAAAAGAATAATTGGTCCACATTGCATTAAAAAATTGGTGTGCTGATAATATTACCATAGCATTTCCTGAGCTAGACCAGATATGCAATAAGGAATGGTTGGCAAAAATAAACCACAGATTCATAGTTAGTTACCAGACATGTAGTCAAGGACACCATTAAGAAGCCTAGCCCAAATTCTCAATTTCCCCAAAGCAATGTTTGATTAAGTGACTTGCTCAAAGTCACGCAAGCAGTTTAATGAAGGTGGAACAATTCAAAACCTGTACCTTTTTTTTGCAGGAAACAGCTTATTAACAAGTTAGAGCTTAAGTCCTCTGCACTAACTGTCAGACAGTGGAACAGTCTTTTTTTGCACTAAATGCATAAATACTTATGGTCTGATCATGTAGAGAAGACTATCACTGTAATATTCAACAATGAATTCATAATGGATGCTGAAGATCAGATGGTAATAATCATCACTCCAAATAATGCAGAGTGCATGGCCTGACAAATGACAACTCCTTTGCAGTTGTTGGAGGCTGTAAAGAATGTACTGAAAAAATATATTACAAAAACACAACATGTTTGGACTTTCTTATGTGATCCAGGCTTATTAATCTATTAATTCATTCTCTAGTGCAAAGAATAAAGTAAAGCAATTAAAGATAATATAAAAGGTGCAAAAGCTTTTGTCTAACAACCCACAAATTATACAAAAATCAGAAATATTACCATGTACAACATATCTTTTTCAGTTGAGGGGCTTAATTGCTATGTCGTCCCTGGTTAACTATCAGATTGCCGAAGTTTCAAAACTCCGAACACCATATGTCCGAGACCATATCTCCAAAATTTTGAAACTCCGAAAACTTTGTATTGGGATCACCATATAGTATGAACCTGGTATTTGCTGTTTTCCTCACTGTAGTGTGATCTTAGAGTTGGTATATTTAAGTAGCAGGGGGTGTGGGGGTGCAGAGAGGGCTTGTTCCCCTGCAAAAACATACAGGTAAGTTGTTTTGTTTTATTTTATTGTGTTTTATTTTTGTTTTGGAGTTTCAAAACTTCAAAGATATGGTCTCAGCCATATGGTCTTCTGATTTTTTAAATTTTTGCGATCTGATAGGGATCCTTTCCTTGACATCAAGAATAGTTATTCCTGCTAACATCACTCTGTACAGATTTGACCTACATGAAAGGCTGATAATGCAGTAGTGTTGCAACATATGTCCCTGGAATCACCAGAGCCAGATCCTGGTTAAATAGGTCCGTATGCAGGGTAATGAACCAGGCCCCCATTGACCCTACCAATAACCCATTACTTGGCTGTCTCTCTTCAACTAACACAAAACACTGTTCATAGCTGTCAGCATGTATACTATTTTCTTCTTTACTTTAGCAATTATCACAGAGATTGTGATTTCATTTAAACTTTTATTTCAAATTTTACACTAAAACATTGACATCTTTTTCTAAGCAAAACAAAATACTTTCACATTGAAAGCAGAATTAGCATGACAAACAATTAATTTCTTTTCTCTTGAGACTCGCAAGTAGTGAAAATGTATCTTGCAACCCATTAAATTACAAGAGACCTGTTGGTATTCATAATCAAATAGCATATAGTGAAATACTAATTAGCAGCCTGGTGAAGAGTGCAGGAATTCAAGGGACAAATGTGTAACATGTTTGCTAACAGCCTGAGATAGCCGATTGAGCCAATTGTCATTTGTCAGAAGCAGCCCAGGGGTGCTATCTGGTGAACCAACTTAGTCTGTCACACAGAAGACAAAGTCTGAACAAATCAAAACATGTACTACAGGAAACAGCTCTTTAACAGCTCATAGACTTATTCATCTGCAGTAAATGCTAGACAAGCTATTGTGGCCCAAACATGGTGCATTTCACACCCGTGTGCCAGCAAAAAGCAAGCTAAGCTAAAAATATATTAATAGTTAAAATACTGACATTAAAGAATGTCATTATGTCCAGTTTATAAACAGCTAAATAATAAATACACTGGCAACATTCAACAAAACAAGGAAATAAAGGAACATAATCAAAGAATGTGGCTCATGCAATGATACTCGTGTTCACGACAATCAAGTTCCTTCTTTTATAGAATAATTACTTTGTGTCATAGGTTATTAGGCTTGCAGTCCATGGGACCAGTGAGGAATCTAGCCCAAATTTCTAGTTGCCCAAAAGTACTGTCTGGTTAAATGACTTGCTGAAGGTCACAAAGCAGGAAATGAGGGCGGAGGGATATCAACCTTTATACCACAGCTCATAGCCTTAAACCTCTGCACCAATTGCCACACTAAAGTGAAATGAAGGGGAAGGATTTGAACCCCATACCCTTAAGAATGGAAACAGCACAATGAATCCACTATGTTAATTCAAAAATTACAAGTAGAATAGTTGGATGCAGGAGCCAAGTTTAATATAGACACACACAAATGTGACCCTCAATTACAGCTTGCTCAAAGTCACACAGAAGCAGATGGAGATTAAAGGTTTCATACCCTGTACTTTTGCCTACAGGAAGCAGTGCATTAATATTACACAACTTTAAGAGTAGACCACTCCAAATCACTTAAAGTGTTAACAGAACAATAGGTGTTGCACGGACATGCAATTTCTGAATAATAACAACTATGAAACTGCAATGACTGGCATTACTGACTGACTGTAATCTTCAATAATTTACCAGAAAAAAAGAAGTTTATACGACACAAATATTAGGTAAAATCAAAGAGATTCTGTAAAACTACAGACAGATAAGAGTCAGGTTTCTCTAATTCACTTAAAAAGTTAACAGAACAACAGATTTTGCATCAACATGCATTTTTGAACCACAAAAAAACTATGAAACTCTTAATGACATGAATTATTGACTGTGAACCTTCAGTGATTTATCAGAAAATTAAGAAGTATTTGAATGTCTGCCAATTAGTGTAGCGGACTAAGGTTCTAAACTCTTAGTGAACTGTTTACTGTAGTTGTGGATGTAGGTTTTGATTCTTTCCATTTCATTTATCTACTGTGTGACTCTGAGCAAGTCACTTAATCAGACAGTGCTCCTGATATAAATATAATCTGTTTTAATACTTTATATTCTGGAAAGAAAGCACACACACACACACACACACACACACACACACACACACACACACACACACACACACACACACACACACACACACACGCACACGCTGAGCTATACAGTTTTAAATCACCAGCAAAGAGAAGATAAGTATTTACATTTTGCTAAGTCAGTTTTCAGTGTAAAACTAACTATTTTGTTTATCAAGTGATACACTGTGTTGTAGAATTTGAAAGCAGTGTTAGTAGCATAATTGTCTTTGATGCAGAAGGCTATGGATTCTGCTCCCACACCATGTAGATGGAGTACTGAGAGTGCAGTGCCCATTTGATTGCTGATTATTTGGTGCATTTTAAGGGTGGATAGGGTTCTACACTCCTAAGTATGTCCTCCTTTGTATGAGATGCCTAGTAACTATGGACTTGTCCGTTTTAGTCATTTCCTATTGCAATATTACCAGTTTACCAATTTTGTAAGGTAATATAGGCAATTAATTCTTCAAGGGCAACATGTGGATGAAACATTGAGATGTAAAGTTGTTTGCCAGTGGCAATCTCTTCTTTAGTTACAGATTTCTTTAATGTGGAATTGTTCAGATGATTTCTCTTCTGCAGTGATTGTTTGTATTGAGTGATATTGGTGGATTGCAATGACAGAAGTCTGAGTGGCCTTTTATGGTTGAAATTTTCTGAAATGGGTAGTTTTGTCATTATTGGTTTATACATTTTGTTTCTTTGCTTATTAAAAGAATGTTTAAAACTAGACATTTAAAACACATTCTAACAAGTGGTGCTATATTACATAACGAATATAATTTAATGCAATCAGGAAGTTAAATCAAAGAACAAATATATGTATGCATGGCTGTAAAAATGTGTGTAAGGAGTCGCTTTTGAAAACAGCCCAAATGTAAACTTAATCCTCCACTGACCGGATGCATTTTCTATAAATATGGGTTTTCATGCAGTTTCAGTGGCAGAGAATTTTACCGTTCATGCAAAGCCTATTTTCGTTGTATTGTTTAGCAAATGGCTATCTGCGTTTGTGCTATTCTAGTTTATGCTTCTATACACAGGGAGGAGATAGGTTGCTATTCTACTTTTACTGAGCTGTAAGCTTGCTTGCGTACCCCAGAGTAAATTAAACCGTTTAGATTAACCTAAGCAACCCTTTGAACCAAGGCACATGGGCTTCTATTTCCTGAAGACATGACGTTTATAGTAAAGTATGTGTGAAAGAGAAACAGATTAAAGCAGATTTATTAAAGGGAATTTCCACCTTCACTTGCAGTTTAAACTACATTACAAGGTATCCTTTCTTCTATGCATTTAAATAATTAAAGGAAATGCCTGAACTGGCTTTCTTGGAGTGAATAACTGGAGTGGCTTTTTTGGGGAGTAACCTACTTGTGGGCATGGCTTGTAGGGGTGTTTCATGAGTATGGTGTGGATGGAGCTTAAGGGGCGCCAGAGCACTAATTTGGCTAGGGTGCCATATCAGCTAAGGCCGGCCCTGATGAAGAGAATGAAGAATGGAAAGGCTGTTGGTCCAGATGACATACCTGTGGTAGTATGGAGGTGTTTAAGAGAGATGGCAGTGGAGTATTTAGCCATATTGTTTAATGAAATCTTGGAAAGTGAGAGGATGCCTGAGGAAGGGAGAAGAAGTGTTTGGTACCAATTTTTAAGAATAAGGGTGATGTGTAGAGCTGTAGTAACTGCAGAGGGATAAAACTGATGAGTCACACCATAAAGTTTTTGGGAAAGAGTAGTGAAAGCTAGGTTAAGAAGGGGAGGTGATGATTAGTGATCAGCCATATGGTTTCATGCTGGGAAAGAACACTACATTTGCAATGTTTGCTCTGAGGGTGTTGATGGAGAAGTGTAGAGAAGGTCAATAGGAGCTGCAGTGTGTGTTTGTGGACTTATTGAAAGCATATGACAGGGTGCCTAGAGAGGGATTGTTGTATTGTATGAAGAAGTCGAGAGTGGCAGAGAAGTATGTAAGAGTGGTGCAGGATATGTAAGAGGGTAGTGTGACAGTGGTGAGGTCTGCAGTAAGAGTGATGGATGTATTTAAGGTAGAGGTGGGATTACATAAACGATCAGCTCTGAGCCCTTTCTTATTTGCAGTGGTGATGGACAGTTTGACAGATGAGATCAGACAGCAGTTCCCATGGACTATGATGTTTGCAAATGACATTGTGATCTGTAGTGAGAGTAGGAAACTGGTGGAGGAGACCCTGGAGAGGTGGAGATATGTTCTAGAGAGAAGAGGAATGAAGGTCATTAGGACTAAGACAGAATATATATGTGTGAATGAGAGGGAGGATAGAGGAACGGTGAGGATGCAAGGAGTAGAGGTGGTGAAGGTGGATGAGTTTAAATACTTGGGATCAATAGTTCAAAGTAACGGTGAGTGTGGAAGAGAGGTGAAAAAGAGAATACATGCAGGCTGGAGTGGGTGGAGAAGAGTGTCAGAAGTGATTTGTGACAGACGAGTACCAGTAAGAGTGAAAGGGAAGGTCTACAAGAGGGTATTGAGACCAACTATGTTATATGGGTTGATGACAGTGGCATTGACAAAGAGGCAGGAGTTTGAGCTGGATGTGGCAGAGTTAAAGATGTTAAGATTTGCACTGGGTGTGACGAGGGTGGACAGGATAAGGATGCTGAGTACATTGGGAAAAAGATGCTAAGGATGAAGCTACCAGGTAACAGGAAAATGGAAGGCCTAAGATAAGGTTTATGGATGTGGTGAGAGAGGACATACAGGTGGTTGGTGTGACAGAGCAAGATGCAGAGGACAGGAAGAAATGGAAACAGATGATCCGCTGTGGCGACCCCTAATGGGAACAGCCAAAAGAAGATGATGATTGCTATTCTCTTTAAAGGTCTGCATCCAAAATCCCAGTCTCTCATTGTTTCTTGAGGTTCCCTGTGTTTCATCATCATCCCTTTCCACTTTGAATTATAGCTTTTTGCTTGTGCTATGTCTTAACTGTGTAACTCTGAAATACCCTTTCAAACTATGTAATCTGAATCTGCCCTGTTCTACTGGAAGAATCAGCTTATCCCACTTGACTCGCAGTTTTCTCTTCCCAGATAAAGTCCTTCAGCTCTTTATTAATTGCTACCCACAACTTCTTCTCTGGTTGATAAAAATATGCCTGACTGGTATATAACACTAAAGGGACTAAAAACATTTTAACTGCTTGCATCTTACAATCCATATCCATATACCAAAGTTTCCATTTTCTCAGTTTTTGTATTATTTTTTTTGTTTAGTCTTTTCCCACATATCCTGAGCTGCCACGCTAGAATCATTTTTAATCCATACTCCTAAATATTTAATTTTATCATGTCCCCATAAATATGGGTATTCCTGAAATTGTTCATGTGTTGGTACATAATTTACTGCAATTGCCTTTGTTTTAGCTTCATTAATTTTGCATTCCAAAAAGATGTGAAACTGTCAAAAAAAGTTCCACAACACTGACGTTGCTGTTTTCTGATACTTTTACTCATTTAAAGTAAATGCTTTCTTAGTTAAATGCCTCACTCGAACAGATCCCCAGAGCCTTAATGCTTTGTTTTTAACATTTTTCACTGTAATTTCACCTTAGCAATTATAGCTATGGTTTTCAGCCTACTTAGGTGTTCATTTGTAGATTTATACAGTTCATTAATATTATATGTTTTCTGCACACAAACCTGAAGAAGTATTTATTTGGTATGAAAGTGATCTTTGTTAAAAGTGTTTCACTTTATAAGTTACTAATATTTATTCTGATAGATGTTTAGTGGTAGATCTTTTTGTTAGTTAATTAGTTAGTCATTTCGTTAGTGAGTTGTTTTCTTAATTAATAAAGTTTGGATTAGCAGGTTAGCCTTAATAAGCTGTTGTTATATATTTTAATTTGTCTCTAGCTTTATAGTTTCAGTTCTAAGGTAGCACAGTCTCAGTTTACACTATGGTGTTAGGGGGGAAGTGAACCTGGTTAAAGAAATTAGTTTAATCCTTTTATTGCTCTTAACAGAACCACCCTCCGTAACCAGTTGTTTGCTCTAAATAGCCTGATTATATTTTTATTTTATTTATTTATTTTACATTTGTTTACTGGGAAAATCCGACTGGATACATGTCCATTTTCAGCGGAGGCCCGGGGAGAAAAGCTCCAACATCAGACAAAAAAAATAAAAGCAAATATGCGTTACATACATACATACCAGTTTGTGGCTGGTTCAAAATACATGTAATAGAGATTTACAAACAAGGTAGGAAAATTACTAATATGAGTAATATAAGCATCATCTTTTAACACACTTACTAAAAACAACAGTCATAAGGTATTGGAAGCAGTGGACTAATTCTTGTATAAGAACTAGTAGATACAGGATACTGGTCAATCAAGAGATTTATTTGGATAGTGGTCTATCAAGAGATTTATTTGTTACAGGAAGAATAAAAGAGTATTTAGGTTAGAGAGAGTAGAGAAGACACTTAGGATCCTAGGTAGGAGTTAGTCAGGAAATGAGCATTGGCATAGCCAGTGGGACTGGAAGTGGTGGAATAGTTGTTTTTTGAATTGGGGTAGACAGGTAATGGTGATACTACTAAGAGGAAGGGAGTTCCAAACCTTTCCAATGACGTTTGAAAATAGAGCATCACCTCCTGAGTTAAAGGATTTAACCATATTCAAAAGTGGCCTGTTAGAGGAGCGAAGACTGTTTAGATTGGTATATGGTAAGACTAAGTTCTTAAGTGCAGGACATTTGTCAGGGTGTTTGAGTATTTTAAATGCCTCAGTAAGTTGGGAGTAAGTAAGTTTATATATAAATAATGACTGTCTTTAATGTTTTTCATTATACTCAACTAGGATCACTTGTGTGGTTCAATGAAGGATACTCCATTTTTAACTCAGTTGTGGACTACCTACTATTTTATTATTTTGTAGTACGTATTTTAAAGTTTGATTTTTGTTTCTATCTAGGTGCACAACATATTTTAAAAAATGAACTTCGCACCTGTGCCTGAGTTTAAGACAGTTTAACATCACCCACAATAAGATTGTGGAGACTCTGATGTCTGCATTCACAGTCTGGGATGACTACACACATAATGCATAGAGTGCTATAGTCTGCTGCTTACCCCTGGATTTAAGAAGGCCTGACACCTCTCTTGCTGAGACCAACACCAAAGGATCTATGGTGGTACATGACTCATACCCTGGCTCCACCCTATTGCTACTGGTTGGAACATATACTTCACCATGGCTTTCTGTCACTGTCTCTGAGAACACCACATATATTATTGCCCACTTTGCTTGGCTTTCATATTTAGATAGTCTGATCGCACTGTAGCATCCGCAGTGGTGCAGCGGTAGTGTTGTTGCCTCACAGCAAGAGGTTCTCCCGTTCGATTCTCGGCTGGATTACGGGGAGTGCCTTCTGTGTGGAGTCTGCATGTCCTCCCCACGGTTGGGTGGACATTCGAAAGACATGCGTAAATGGGCGTGCCTTCATTGAAGGTTGAACATCGATCTGGCACCTTGGCGTTCGTGAAAATCTACTGCCAAACATTAGCGGACCGGAGTTCTGCTGTGGCGACCCCTAACTGGGAAAAGCAGAAAGACAACAACAACTGATGCCACTGTAGCAGTGACTTAAGAATATAGTATCTGGGAGAACACCCACTCTCCCTAGAAAGCATATACGTCTACTCTGTGTGGCTCATACCAGGTCTGAGATGGTGTGTTGCTGCTCTCACTGAGACCATATCCTCTGGGAGGATCAGATTCACATCCTGGCTCACGGTTACTACCTCTTGGAAGGATGCATGTACTGCCACCTTGCATGTGCAAACCACAGTTTGAGAGGTTCTAGTTGAACTTTCAGGAGTGTAGTCTGGAAAGTTCAGGTTAACATTCTGGTTCCTAGTTACATTTGTAAAAGGGCCATGTATACTGTCCCCCAGTGGCTGTCCCCATGTTCAGGGCATTCTAATAGTGCTGCATCTGAGACAAAGGCCAAAGGATCTGGAAATTCCCAATTCGTAGACTAGAAGGAATCATACACCACTGCTTCTGCATCCGACCCAGGGGTGAAGACTGACTAACTGATGCTGCTCTTGCTGAAACTACTAACACAGTAGGGTCTGGGAAGCCAAAATTCAGATAGGACTCTTCACTGTTGTTGCTGAGAATACCACTTATACTGCTCCACCCCAAACTGAGACCTGTATACAAGATAATCTAGGAGATCTGGATTTGTACCATGGCATCACACTGCCAACTTCCTGAAAGAGAACATATACTTCTATCCCACCACATTAGCAAATCTGAGTTTGAGGCGTATTAAGTCTGCTGTCACCAAGCCTGAAAACCGAGGGACCTGGGAAGCACAGATTCACACCCATACTCACTCCAACTACACAGATACTGCAGGTCTGCCTCTGCCCTGCATCAGGATTAAGCAGCTCTCAGTGGGATTGATTGTAGTACCTTAGAGGCCCAAATTTACACGCTAGTTCCCTGGCACCACTAATCATGGAAAAATACACACTCCCAGCCACTGCCTGAACACCACCACAGGTTCATGATATTCTATACTGCTTTCTCATCAACCATGACTGTTTGGTACTGGATGAACAGATTTTCATCCTGTCTCTCTGCTAGTGCCCTAGAGAGGCATAACTATACTACATCCCTCCCTCCCTCCTCATCCATTTGCATGCTTGAGGCAGTCCAACACTACTTTTTTAAAATCTTATGTTCTGGACTGTTCTTGCAACTATATTAATACCCCAGGAAAGCCCACATACACTGACGCACCTATGTTACCTCTAAACTCTTTTTCGTGTCATCAATTACCTAGTCCCTTTGAGTCATGTCATTTTAAGTGTTACTAGGCTCTTCCCATCCCTTTCTATTTAGTTTTATCAGTCAGTCTTATTCTTTCTCTTTCACTTTTCCTATGTACCTTTTATCTTCCTCATTTGCATTTCTACCCGTTCTTACTCTACTGTCCTGTTCTGATACTGAAATTTATTCAGCTTCCATTTTCTTCTTTCAACTAATGATTTACTCACTTCCCATATAATATTTCTCTTTTCCCCTTATCTAGTCGTACTACTTTTACTAACAAGCATAATTGCTGTTACTTCTACCTACTAACTTTCGATAATATCCTTCAACCAGTTTCCGCTTCCTCTGCTCAGCTTGCTTTTTTCACTACCATCCTATATTTGTGATAACCTCTATTTTGCTTCAGACCCAAATTCTAGCTCACTTTGAAAAGATAATCATCCTAATATAACTTCCCAACCCCTGATTTAATAACACAGATCTCTAGCCTGAACTACAGCATATCCTCAAAGAAATACTCATTCTCCCAGGCTCCAAAATTTCTCACCGTCTCGGCTGTCTCAGTAGCACTTCTCCTGCCTGGCTACCAATGCACCTGTCACCATTCCACTTGTCAACACTACTTGCTCTACTAAATCTTACCCTCTCACCTACTCCTCATAAACTGTTTACATCACATCTGGAGTTTCTCAACCACCTTCTACCTTTAGTCTACTAGACTCTTGCCTGTTGCCTGTTGCATTGCTTCCTCTACCTGATGTGTCTTGTTCCTTCTCTTCAAACTGCTTCTACCCACAACTGTACTATCCTTTGTGTTGTCGTGCCTAGTCTTTCCTACCCTATCTACTTGCTGTCTCCTCATCTAATGTCCCTTTTAGCCTGTTTTCATGAGGCTAACCAGTTCATTGCCATCTGTAGTTCACACATCTTCCCTGTATCACCCATATTTGTCCAAGCTTGGTACAGCTCTACCTGCCTTTACTAAGATATAGTAAGCCATTAACCATATTTTGACCAATAACCCATTACCCGTACTTTGACTAATAGCTTACCTTGCCATCTATGCACATGGAATATCACTCACATATTACTTTCATAAAGCATTCAGCACATTGTGCATAGTTCCTTTAATAATCCATATCAAAACCATTGAGCCATATTCATAAAATCAGCTCAGAACATTGTCAATCCATTGCATCATTTTCAACCTATTTGTATCAAGGTTGCATGTTTAACAAAAACAAGGTTATATCAAGGTACATATGTAATAAAAACAAAGAGACCTCAGATGGATTAAATGGCCGAGTCATGTGCTTATTGCCAATTACTGCCAATAACCGTTTCTAATAGAAGCCAATTGTTTTGAGATGTGCACAAGGCAGGAATGTCAGGGAGGCCATTTATTTCTTTCTTTCATAGCATAGCCCTAAACCTACAGGACAAACAGACATCACTATTGATATCCAGCCCTTCTGATTCATCTCTACCTGCCTTTTACTAAAATACATTAACCATACTTTGACCAATAAGCCACTAACCATACCTTACATATCATACATTTCTTTCTTTCTTTCATAGTATTACCCTAAACCTACAGGACAACAGACAGCTCTGCCAATATCCGACCCTTCTGATTCATCATACCCACATCATAACAACTTTTTCACAATTCTTCACAATTCCTCTGGGCCACCTTACAATCTGCCAAGGAGCCATTGCCGGGCTGATAAGTCCCCTGTCAACAATTCAACAATCCCTTGGGGCTGTCTGGCCTGTGGAAGGGACAGCTGAAGAGTCCTGAGACCTCCCCCCACTTACCTTGGCCTCCCTTACCTTTCTTGCCTTCCACCATAGAAGGGAGGAATATTCCTCCCTTCCGCCAAGCACATCTCATACTATTCTAAGTGTAGGCCCTTCAGAGCTAAATCTGCTTGAAATTCCTTATAAAAAAAAAACTGCAAACCCTCTTCAGATAAATGAACCCCATCCCTATGGTACCTGTCTGGCCACCAGAACTGAATACCAGGGTGAGGAATGTACAACCCATTAATGTCCCTTAACAACTTAGCCATGGAATTATTAATTCTCCATCTCATTCTTTCCACAGCTTTAATGGACCTAGCCTACTCCATCTTCTTTTCTATACCACTTCTAAACAACAAAGAATAGCTTGTGGCCAGCATTCCTGCATGCAATTTACCTCTTGTACCATCAAACCAATTAGATTTTTTATTGGATGTTGACAAATATAATTACCCCAAGATGCGACACAATGGCTGTAGGAGGTTTACCACTTCTTGCTGCTTGCTGTAGTACTGCCCTAAGGTAATCCCACCACATTCCTGATATGCCATACCAAACTGCTTCACAAGAAGCTAATTTTTCTCTTTGGAAGGATAAGCCCAGCCTGCTCTGAATCCAGAGATGGAGCCTTCGAATAAAAGAATGACCAACTATCCAGATGTATTTCCTGTCCAATGATGTGTGAGATGAAACACAAAGAACAAGAGTTAAAGTCGTTTACACCTTACTTAGCATTTATAAGTATTGGACTTCCACCTACCCAGCCTCATTATGTCAGCCTGTGAAGCCCCCATTGCGTGTGCATATGAGGCTGCACCTATCCGAAAAAAATGTAATGTATATCTATCTGTGCCTAAGCCACACAGCTTAACTGCCTCCTTTAAAACTGCTGCCACCTGATACTGTGTAAGAGGTTCACCTTGCTAATGGCAAAAGAATGGATCATCCAACATACCCCTATAGTTGCGGTACTCCAGCACCACTTTAGTCAAGTCCCATTCCAAACTCTTTGGGGTAGCCACTCTTACCCACTGACCTTTACGTTCTTGATCCATTTTGGATTTAGCCACATAAACCCAAATGTCCTCCCCAAGCATGTGTACATGTCCCAAGGGCAAGACTGTTCACTGACCTTTCTTCTTGTTTGAGCAATTTCTGACCATCTAAATGCCCCAAAAAAGGCCAGCAAAAAGGCTGCCCTAAATAGTGCTATGTCATAAGAAGAAAACAAACATCTGAAAAGTTCACATAATATTGCTGGTCCTATGGGGTACCTCTTGTCTAGCATCTTATAGGTTCATATGTGTTTACTAGGCTAATGACTACAAGGGCCTTTTTAAGCCTAGCCATGCACCCCAAATCTCTGGCAAGTTCTGCTACCCTTGATAAGTGTAAGCATGGGCCTGGGAGATGAACCATTTACAGGTTACCTTTGTCTATTAGAGACATAGGTGCCAAACCAGGGATGCATGTTCATGTTTCCATCTAATTGTCCAAGTTGCACTTGAATTGGGAGGAGTTCTGCTTCACATGGATGGAGAGCCTCTTCCATAGAAGGGGTCGTCTCTGGGATACAAACCTATCTCTCCAACCGGTCCTATTTATATCACAGACAAGGATTAATTCTTTAGAATGGGCAATTCTGGTACTGTTTGTTTTGTGGATATGCAGGAGGTTCATCAGAGTGGGGTCTGACAATGCCCTGTCTCCGTTCAAAAGCCTGTAGGAGACAGAATACAGGGATAGGGCTTTGAGGTGGTCTGCATAGGACATATTACTTATGCTCTCTATTCTTTTAGTGAGGAACCTCTCTGGATGTTCCAGTTGTTGGATATGCCTGGTTAGGTACATACCAAAGGGGGCATTGTATATAGGTTCATAGGTTAGTACTGGGCTAATATGTACTCAGTGATAGGTCTGATGAATGCTGAATACAGTGGAACAATGACTTCCTTGGAATTAGATGCTATACCTTTGTTTATAAGCTGCGCAACATAGAATGATTTCCTCACCACTGTAGACACGTGATGAGCAAAGACTAGATTACTATCTATGTGTGCCCCTAAGTCCCTGACTACCGGGTCAACTCTATGGGGTGTGTTGTGAATATGATAGTTACCAGGGATGGATGACTTCCCAAAGGATACTATTATGCATTTCTTGTCATTTAATTTTAGTCCATGGGTCTGATACCAGTTGTTTGTCTGTGTTAGCCCCTACTGTAGAACATTTGTGTCAGTGTGAGATTCAATGACAGCTCCTAATTTGCAATCATCTACAAATTTAGTCAGCCAGAGACCACTGACATTTGCCTTGACTTCTGAGGAATAAATGCAAAAAAAGGAGCGGTCCAAGGACTGATCCCTGAGGCACTCCACTTGTGACTGGCTTCTTTGTAGAGGAGGATTCCCCAATTCTAACATATTGGGTCCTGTCTGTTAGCCAGCTGACTATCCACTATGTGACATATGAATTTGTACCTAACCTCTTGAGTTTTTCAATAATGCCTGATTGGGGTATTGTGTCAAACGCTTTAGCCAGGTCAAGGTAGGCAGTGTGAATGATTTTGCCCTCATCCATTGCTTTGGTGACCTTCTAAAAGAAGTCCACCAGGTTGAGTAGGCATGATCTGCCCTTGACAAAACCAAACTGGGTTGGGTTCAGTGTCTGGAGGTTTACTATATCTCTATTGGTCATCTCCATGATAATTCTTCCCATGGCTTTACATATAAGACTAGTGAGATTTATGGGTCTGTAGTTTCCAGTGTCTGTAGATGGCCCACCTTTGTGTAGAGGGATGACTGTTGACTTTCTACATTCATGAAGCATGAAGCCTGTTTGGAGGCTACAGTTAAATAGTAATTCAAGAGGCCCTGATAGATCATGTGACATGCTATTTAGAAGGCATCCTGGGATATTGTCTGGGCCCATTGATGCAGTGTTCTTGGCCTTAGAGAGAGCATTAAGGACCTGTTCTCTAGTGATTGTAGAGGATGTATATTTGATGATATTTCCTGAGGAAAGTTTGAGGGGGGAAAGGAGTAAAGTTGGAGCTGACTTTATCAGCCAGGAGGTTTGCTATATCTTCTGGCTCAGTATAGGTAGCTCCATTTAAAACTGTGCACACAATTGTGTATTGCCTTTGATGTTGCAGATGTAACTAAAGAATGCTTTGTGGTTGCTCTTGGCCTGGGAGGCCAAACATACCTAAAATTTGCCTTTAGTAGACTTTATTTGTCCTCTGAGTTGTTTTAGTTTGATGAGAGTGCTTTTATCCTGCTGGGTGCTGCACCTCCTAATTTTTGCCATGATTTTCTTCCTCCTGTTATACAGATGATTGATTTTGTGATTCCACCAGGGTGGTTTTTTTTAGTTAGCTCTGTATTTCTTCCTGGTGGGTATAGCTGCCTCTATGCAGCTATTAACATGCTTGTACAGTGTTTCTGTGAACAGCTCTGCATAGGCAGGAGTGTTCCCAGGGTTTATGGGGGCTTGACATTTTGCCAGGCTCTCATTTAATAGCAGGAGGTTGGCCTTAGAATAGTTCATGAATATTCCAGGTTTAGCTGGGGTTCCAGGATTTAGTTTTACTTTAAGGGAGACCATTCTGTGGTCTGACCTTACCAGGGAAGGCATTACAGTAGGGGATGTGCAGCAGTCTCCCATATTAGTGAGCACCAGATCCAGTATGGTTGCACCCCTCGTTGGTGTATTGACTATCTTGTCCTGGGAGTTTGTGTTTACAAAAAACAGGAATCTTTGTACATGTATGGTATCATATAGGATTCACAGTTAATAGTGAGGTAATTAAAGTCACCCATTAATATGATGTTGGATTGGATGGTTAGTGTTTCTAATAAGTTTAAATACATGGTATGGGTTTCCTGGGTCATAAAGAGGGATCTATAACTTGCAAGGAAGTGGTATTGGATTTTACCTATGGTGATTTGAACATGGAACAGCTCAGGTGTATTGTCCTGTTTGACCAGCCTTGAAGTATATTTATTTTTGATGGAAATAGAGAAACGTCCACCTTTAGCCCCATCTGTGAAGTAACTGGACTAAATTTGTGGAAGGCATTCTAACTTTGCACTGTTGGTGTGCTCTCCATGGCTTTAAACCATGTCTCAGTGACTGCACAGACATCAGCATTCTCTAGGGTAAAGAAATCTTCTAGAGAGTGGAGTTTTTTGTTTAGACTCCTAGCATTGAGCAGTAATACCTTTAGATTTTCTTGGTTTTGATTTGCTATGTTGGAAGTACTTTCAGTTTGGAATTGCCTAAAAAGGCACTATGGGGAAGACAATCCCCCGGATTTACTAATCTTCTGTGCAGAACTAATCTAGTCCTGCATGGAAGTGGCAGTTGAAGAGCAGGACGGCAGCATGCCATGCATGTTAATGAAGGCCCGCTGCCTGAACTCCAAATGCTACATGGAGCGTGGACGAGTGCAGGGGGCGTGTCTGAGAGCAGATCTCGCAGAATAAACACGCCCCTACAAAGCAGAACAAAAGAATGTGTAAATAAATGAGCAAGACAGCTCACAAGTGTCCGCATATCCCCAACAACAGTCCCCATGTGTACAACAGCAACAGTACAGACAAATAAAACAAATAATTCCTATTATTGATGTGTTTTAAAACTCTTGTGTACAGCTAACCATAAGTGCGGGGTTTGCCCATCACCTAGCTATGGTTAAAGCAGCTGAAAAGGCTGAAGAGGATAACAAGGAATATATATGCAAATGAAGCAGCACAGCAATAGTGGAGTGGTTAGAGCATTCCCTAACAAACAGGCATTTCCGGGTCGAGTCCAACTGCAGCACAAATCATTTTCCACAGGAAATCTGTATATGAACATAATTTTACATCATTTTTCCATATAACCTACAGAATAACAATTAAAGGTGAACTGGAGTACTGCATGAAATGCACATATGAAGTGTTAGTGTCATAATGAATAAGGCACATGTACGCAGGTCTAAGCACAAATAAGCTGCGGTAAGTGTGTCCAAGTGTGCTTGAGCGGGTGTAAGCATTGCCCACACAAAGTAAGCAAAGTAGAAGATAATGAGTGTAAGAAACTGTAACTGGAGGTTAGCAGTGCTTACCATCGTGCAAACCCATGCAAAGCCGTTTACAACCACTGTAAAGTGACTTAATCACTCTGGATCCAACGGCCCAAGTTCCACTCAGCAACAAAATAAACTGCCTAAGCAAGAAACCCATGACCCTGTACACTATAGTCACAGTAATTAACCACTAAGCCATCATAGCAACAGATAAGCAAGATTTAGGCCATACATCCCATATATCCACATGGAGTTATATATATATATATATATATATATATATATATATATATATATAAATATATATATATATATATATATATATATATATATATATATATATATATATATATATATATATATATACACACACACACATACATATTGATGTGTATATATATATATATATATATATATATATATATATATATATATATATATATATATATATATATATATATATATATATATATATATATATATATATATATATATATATATATATATATATATATATATATACATACATATATATATATATATATATATATATATATATATATATATATATATATATATATATATATACACACACACACACATATATGTGGTCCATTGCTCCCCAGACCACTCTAATATTACCCACCCCATCCAACCACTACCTTTCTTTCCACCCCACTAACTACCTTGATTATAGCAAGCAGAGATGCTCATGAGCCTAGTACTTATTATACAGCAGGAACTTCTTATTGTAACATTTGTTAATGTCTGTTATGTACTTCGCAGATAAAGATTCTAGTTGTCTACTGATGTACTATGACCTTCATCTGTAAATATGTTTGTAATTAATTGCTATGTTAAATTGTTAATCGCTATGTAATCCAATGTAACTACTGTCTGTTTATTTTAACTGTGGAGCTTTTCTCCCCAGGCCTCCGCTGAAAATGGACCTATGTCCAGTCGGACACTCCCGGTCAACAAATGTAAATAAATAAATAAATAAATAAAGGTGTGTGTGTGTGTGTGTGTGTGTGTGTGTGTGTGTGTGTGTGTGTGTGTGTAAATATATATATATATATATATATATATATATATATATATACATACATATATATATATATATATATATATATATATATATATATATATATATATATATATGTTTGTGCGTAGATATACACAGATATACAGCTATGATAGGAAACAGCACACAAGAATGACATATGTTCACAGACTATGCCAATGGAAGTTAGGGGCCCAAGTAAAAACATGTAACACGTAGCATGACCTCCCCCCCAGCCGGACAGAGGAAACATACACACAAACCCACAAACAATGTAAATAGTCCACTGCTCCCCAGACCACAGGCAGGATACAACCAGGGTGTACAGAGTGCACCCTTGAAATCTAATCTTGGAACACAGACAGAAGCATCCCTTGCAGGAAGCCCCAAAAATTGACATATAACCAAAGGAAGCCGATGCGACGACCATTCTGGCTGGGATGTGTACATACCCGCAATACAATGGTGGGAAAGCATGATTACCCATGGGTTAAAACAACGTACGACATGGGTCCAGTGAAGTGGAGAGTAGGCAGCGTGTAGTGGTGTGTTAAGACCCGACCTGTACCTAGAGTAAGGATGGGGGCTGTAGAGGAGGTGCGGGTGGGGGAACTACGGGTAGCTAGTTATGGGTCTAGGTGTGCAGGTGTTGACTGATGTGGGTCTATACAGACAGCCCCAGAGATGTGAGCAAAAGTGTTCATTGGGCAGAGGCATCGCCCAACAAGCAGCCACACCCGCTATGAGTCCCACTGCAGTAAAGTCTAATTTACATGGCAAAGAACGGAATAACCAGATGTAGATGTATATATGTAGAGGAATGTGTGTGTATATCTACCCATAGCTACATGGAGATATACTTCTCCTTCTCCGTAGTACAAATGTATACTTACAGAGACAGAATACATATACATACCCACATATAGATATATACATCTGCAGACACCCATACACCAGTATGTTATTAGATATATATAGACAGCAATATATAAATATATACATGTATGCATACATATACAGATATATCTGTATATAGTAATATGTATATATATATATATATATATATATATATATATATATATATATATATATATATATATATATATATATATATATATGTGTGTGTGTGTGTAAATATACACATGTAAATAGCTAGGATATGATACAGCAGTCACGAATTACATATGTTCACAGGCCGTGCAAATGGGCGTGAGGGGTCCAATCAATAAACGTGTAACACGTAGCATCAACCACCCCCACCTAGACAGGTGAAACATACAAACACATGATACAAGTAAACACATCACTGCTTCCCAGACCACAGGCAGGATACTACCAGTGGGAGAAACCTGCCAAGTCTAATCTTGAAACAAAGACATCAATGTCCCTTGTGGGACACCCCAAAAATTAATGATCATCAGAGTCAGTCCCTGTAATGATTCATCCAACCAGACTGTATACGTACATGGACCGGTAGGTTGTGCAATCCCGATGACCCATGGGTTGACACAATGTACGACATGGGTCCTGACAAGTGGAGAGTGGCAGTGTGTAGTGGTGTTGTTAGACCCCACCTGCACACACAGTAAGGATAAGTGCTGTATATGAGGGGCAGGTGGGGGAACTATGGGTATGCAATTATGGGCCTAGGTATGCAGGTGTTGGCTGGCACAGTTGTATTAGGACCACTCCGGGGATTTAAGTAATATTGCGAATTGTCGGAGCTTACACCCATACCTCTCAAACCCTAAGAGCAAAACCACTGGACAGAACCTAAACCATTGGGGGAACAAATAGGGACAGAAAGTACATATTCCACTTACAACCTTAGAAAGCTGATAGAATAATGGGTTATGCAATAGCATGACTCGGCTGAAGGATGTGGGGTCCTAAATGCAATTACTTGTCTGTATTTAATGGTGTCATTTCCCAGGTATTTGCCAGACAGGTGCAGATTGTAAGATGAACACATCAATAGTATGAAGCAAATTCTGGACAGGCTGTGGATTCTGTACAGTCGACAGGCATGCTTACACCTAATGGGCAGCCATTCCCGATATGGGTCTCACCACAGCACAGTCCAGTTTACATGGCTAAGTACAGTATAACCATATGTGTTGTTGCATAACCCACTACACAACACCTACGAACACATGGTTGGAACACCCCACTGTAGGCATGTAAGCCGATGTAATATGCATCACAAGGCATTATTGTAGTCCTCACCCCCACCCAGGGGTGTGAGTGTCTGATGCAAACACCAAATGCAGTGCATATGCACAGCTGTTGTCGTAGACAACATGGCCAGCTGTGGACCTTCCCTGCAGCCATCCTGCACATCCCTGGATAATCCCCCTACTAACACCCCCCTTTGTGCCCCATTCACACGATGTACCTATCAGCCACTGTTCCATTTCTATTAATGTCTACTGGTACATGTAGGTGACACCCTCTTCCCCCACTATATTGCCAGGATCTGGAACCCCAATCCACATGTAGTATCACAGCTGTCCCACAGGACTCATGTAACTAACTCACCACCTTGCAAACCCCCCACCCCCACATCACTCTCTACTACTACATCAACTAGTGATACTGACACCTCTTGTCCTGGCTCGCATACAAATCCCAACATACAACATACCTTCCCTATTGCTTCCCATCCAATTATACCTATGGGCTACTATACAGTTACAGTGTCACCCCCACTACCTACTACCTGCCTACTCGTTATCTATTCGCCTCTACTGTATCACACAGGTATGGAATAACTACACCTACCCCAAATACCTTCATGTAACATACCCAGACCTGTGAAACAGGAATCCTACCTCACCTTAAACCGACCTTCGTCAGCAGTCATACATGACATGTAAACCTGACCTAAGCGTGGATAATACCGACAGTTCAATGTAAACTAAGCATGATTAATGGGGGACGTAGCTATGTTATGTCTGTTACCCTCTATGAATGTGAACACCCCAGTATTAATTGGGATACGTAGCTGGGGTCAATGTAGAGCTCTAAACCCCGGGCCACCACTGATAATGGACAAGCATACAGTCTGACTGTCCCGGTTGACAGATGTGAACAAAATACATGACGTTGTTCGTGTGTATGTGGGAGCAAGCGGGTGTAAGCCTGTTTGGCCGCCTTTATGCGAGTACCACACTGGTAAAGCAATGTAGAGGCTAACTGAGTGCAAGAAGCCACAACCAGAGGTTAGTAATGCTGTGCTTTGCACAAACAAGCACATACCCGCCTACAAATGTTCTACAGTGCCTTAGTCACCCTGTAGCCAACAGCTGTTGTTGTGGCCATTAACAAAATAATCTGCACTGCCAGATTGCAAACCCCCGACCCTGCACATTATAGTTGACATGAGTTCCACTAAGCCATGACAGATACACATTCAACTGCTGTGATCACAAACACATCATCCAGCACAGGCATCCAACAGTATAGGAAATGTATATAATTATGTAGATGTATGCGCGTGTATATGTACAGATATAATATATATGTAGATATATATATATATATATATATATATATATATATATATATATATATATATATATATATATATATATATATATATATATATATATGATGAATGAACGTCGTGACAATAAAGCATACAAAAAGAATGAGAAGGAAAACAACAACAACACCTGTATTATCTTGTGCTGTCATCTTTATGTCATAGCAAGCTGGGCAGGGGTGAGCAAATCATTGCTTCTCAAACCACAGGCAGGATGCTATCAATGGGAGTAACATTGTCCACCTGCTAAGTCTACCTTACAAACAATTACAGGGCAGTCCATGGTAGGACTACCCAAAAAGTGCAGGTTGTTTGGACATCCGACCAGTACACAAGCCAGGACAGGTATGTTCAAGGACTAAAAGGTTTGGAGAGCCTGATGATACATGGGTGGAGACAACATACGTGTAGGGTCCCTAACGCTGGGGTGAGGGCAATGTGTGGAGGTGTGTTATGGGTGGGATAGCAACTGGAGAATGGATGGTTTGTGTGTATGTGGAACTCGGGTGGGGTGGAGGTACCATGGGTATGAAATATGGATCCAGGCATGTCAGGGTTGGTTGGCCCATTTCTAATTGGACCACCTTGTGGAGGACAGCGAGTTTGTTATAAATATATATGCATACACACATACATATATCTATATGTAGAAGGACATTCCTTGTACCACATTCATTCCTTTTGCAGACATAAATAACACAAACGTGCCCCTACAAATCTCAACAGTAGATAGAATAATAGCTTGTGCATAATCATACATGTAATAGTTTCATAGGTAGGTACTGGGTTATCTGCCAAAGAGCATTTATAAGCCTAGGCAAGGTATGTCGGCTCACGCCACCACATTGATCAATTTACTGGGTCTCTGTGAAGCAGAGCTATTGAATTGATCCCAGTATGTCCCAATCTTTGACCCCTCACCCCCAATTATATTAGGCTTTGACTAGACTTATTACATTAAGAGGTTGAGAGGTATGATTCTCGTTTATGTTTAGTTGTGTTGTTTGGCCTCTAAGGCTCAAGTCATGACTGAAGGGAGTTCTTACTCATTGGAACAGTCTGCATACTTGGTTAACAGATGTTAAATAAACATTTATTCATAGTCCAGTACAGAAATGACATTTCCACGATTCTGCTGGGATATAAACTTCCAAGGCAAAATAAGCTGTTGCTTTTTTTCTGTTGTATATTGCAGTACTATAGTATTAGAGTTACGAGAAGATAGAGGAAAGGGACTAATCTGCAATAATTCAGAGTTGTGTATTTAGTTTTGAAGTTAGAGCTGTTCTCAAAAGAACAAAATGCGAGGACTTTCACATTATGAAATATTTGAATCATTCCTGTGATTTGCTGGCTACGTCAACGCCAGTCACTATACCGGTCCTATTTGTAATATAATGTTGCCAAAGTCGTACATCATTGGTTTACATGTGTAACGTGTGTGTTATCATACAGTCTTAGTTATCAATTTATTTTAGTGTCTTGTTAACTGGCGTAATGAACTAATGAAGTATAGAGTCTAATCTTGAAATAAAGACATGTGTGTCCCAGGTAGGACAACCCAAACATTGGGAATAGTGTCCTAATGATCACTCATGTCATGTCACCAATGTTTGTGGACTAAAAGGTTGGGAGGTCTGATGATACTTGAATTGAGTCAACCCATGGGATGGGTCCAGAGGAGTAGGGAGTGGCCAATGTGTAGTGGTGTGGATACACTGTGTTTACAACTGGAAAATGGATGACTGATGTGTCAGTGACGTGTTGGGGTGGGTGTTTGGGGAACTAGGATCCATGGGTATATGGGTATACATGCAAATGGAGCATCACAGCATTAGTATAGTGGTTAGAGCACCCAGCTAATGAACAAGCATTCCCAGTTCGAGTCCCACTGCACCACATATCATTTTCCATGTGAAAGCTGTATATGAACATATTTGTACATCTTTTTGTCGTACAACCTACATAATAACATTTAAATGTGAACTGGAGTACTGCATGAAATGCACATGTGAAGTGTCAGTGTCATAACGAATAAGGCACTAGTAAGCAGGTTTAAGCACAAATAAGCAGTAGTAAGCATGTTTAAGTGTGTTTGCATGGGGGTAAGCACTGCTAAAGTCAGTTTACAGTTTCTTATAATCAGTCACCTGCTGAATGGCTTAATCTGTGTAGGCATTGCTTTGCTCCGTGCAAACCTGCACAACCTGCTTACAACTGCTTAAGAGTGCCTCATTCACTCTGTAGCCAACATCCTTTGTTCTGCTCAGCAACAAAATAAACTGCCTCTACAAAGTTCGAACCCAGGACCCTGCACTCAATACACAAAGTGATTTACCACTAAACCATAGCAAATATACATAACCTGACATTTGCACAAACATACCTTTCAGCACAATCAGTAAACAGTACAGGTAATGTATTATTATGACACCACATAACCTGTTAATGCAAGAAGTCTGGACAAAGTATGCTACACTGTGTGTACAAATAGGGATATATGTCAACTAACAATCTGTTACACTCAAATTGTTGCTAGATACACAGTTATATGTTTTACAACACATATGTAGAAGAAGATGAAGTCTGAAACACAAAAAGTGTTGCCACTAGTTATTGACTTCAATGCTGCGATCATCCATGACAATTGCCAAGTGAATGAGGAACAGGCCAAAATGTGAGCCGAAGATGCATGGACATATGGACAGATATATCTGTAAATGTAAACAGATAGACAGCTGTATGTAGATATATACATTTATGTATGGCTCACAAATAATCATATACATACATATGTTCATATGTATGTATATATATATATATATATATATATATATATATATATATATATATATATATATATATATATATATATATATATATATATATATATATACAGATGTATATATCTATAGATACACACATATATATATATATATATATATATATATATATATATATATATATAGCCTATGAGATATATATATAGGTACATACACATATACACACACTGAAGGTATCAGTAGCCATACATATATAGAAGCAATGTGGAAGTACTGGGTGCAAAGTATATCCCTCAGCCACAAGCCCCTCAACTGGCACCTGTGAAATGTGTAGTGTGGCAACCATTCCCAGAAATGAGAATACTCACATTAAACATATACCCACCCACAAATCAAAGGACATGACATGACACACAGGTATGCATACATAGATAACCTATATTCCTGTACTATACAATAATGTATTCCAGTACTGACACCACATAAGGTTTGAAATATGTAATCAGTCATGAATGCAAGGCCCACACAAAACAGTAGATGCAAGCAATGTGTATATATACCATACTATGCTGTCTAGGCCAAGGCCTTCAATTAGTACAACAGTAGGAACAGGATTTGCCTTCAGGATACATGACAATCAACAATTACAGATGTAGTTCAGCAGACTCCAATTACACCCTGTAGACAAGCCCTAGGGGGAAAGGTAGCACTTGTGTTAATGTCACAGTATCTTGTACATATCATTGCTTAACCTAGCACCTCACTATCACGCTGAATGACCCTCGTCTTAACAGTTATATCACTGGAAAGGTGCCATGGCCTAGGTTAATGGCATAGAACCCCCCCCATAAAAGGCTGTACAAGGGCAAGGAACACTGAGTACCACACACTTACCAAAGGAATGTACAAGAGCCCAAATGTGTTCACCAGCTGTTGCCCCCATATATATGGACGTGGCCCAACGGTTGGTGTGGGAGTCCATGACATGACTGGGATGACAGCAGTAATGCTAGTGGTAAATAATGATACGCCATTACCTAACAACCCTTCCTGTATCACAACGGGACAAAGACTGGCATAAATGTGGAGGACAGAGGCAGGAACATAGGGCCATATTTGCATTATTGCTGTTACACACCCTGGAAATTGCTGGTGTTACAGGATTTGTTGCAGCATACCCTTATGCAGGGAGACGACATTGAAATACGAATGGATGTAGCCATGTACTGATAGCATTCAACAGACAGAATGCCACAGTTATATGTGGGACAACACCTGAGTGGTGCACAGACAAAACTTAACAGCCAATTACCCTGGTATTATACGCATAGGCCCACAGTTGAGAGCTATGCAGACAGACAACATTCCATGAAATAGTACCATGTACACAGGAACCCTATAAGAACAACAAGATACATTGCACACAACAACACAACTCACACTGGCTGTAGGTCTGGAACCTTACCCAAATGTGGATATGGCCTGTGTCTGCAGGTTCTGCTGTAAGAGGTATTGCTACCTGCTGTCTGTAACACTGATGTCCACACACAGGAAGGATGTCATCCATACTGTAAAGGTGAAGGGACAACGCCCACAGAAGGCAGCAATTTATAGTACAGGGTTGCCATGACAGTGGCTATCTGAAGTACTACACAGCAGGCTGCATTCAATTAGCAACTGGTGGACACTGACTGGAGCAAAGGCCACCACCTGATCATGTACAATACCAACAAAATCATGCTGCAATCTATTAAAACCAGCTCAATCACTCTACTGGAGAGACTGAGAGAGAGAGAGAGAGAGAGAGAGAAAAAAAGAAAAAAAAAATGCCAAGAAGGTTCACAAAGCTCAGGGTTCTGTTACAGTGGAAACAACATAACAGGTATGTGAAACAGATATGCATTTACTGGCATGTAGTATATGGCATAGATTAATAGGATGGATACTGTGAAAGGATGTATATGTGTCATCAGTACATGTTCCTGTAATGATGTTGTGCTCAACAACTGCACTGGACAGTAGTATTAGTCCCTGTGGGCAGTGGGACATACCTGTCAAATGTGCAGACCAGCAGTGAATGGCAAGGATGTGACCCATGATATCTGTGTTCTGTAAATTACTGTAGCCAATGGCTGGTGGGGGTATTAATACCGCCATGAAAGACACATGGGTGAGAGACCACACCACCTGCAGGACAGTCATGTTAGAGTGCAGCATAGCATGCTTACACTGCCATAGCAGTATAATATGCTTATCTAAAGTTTGTCACCATATATAGCCCCATAATGTTAGTCTGTGTTCACATGTGATACCTGTCTGTGATGCAGCAAGCAGAACAGTTCAGCTGTGAAGTAAAGAGGGTACGAGTGTGGTCCAGATGTTTGTACGCACCCCACATACAGATACATATATGTGTGATACATATTCACAGATGTGTATGTGTACAGAACCTCAGACAGTTATACATTTATATAGATATATAAACAACACAAAATGATATCTACACATATATGCACATATGTATATATATATATATATATATATATATATATATATATATATACAGAGAGAGAGAGAGAAAGAAGATATATATATATATATATATATATATATATATATATATATATATATATATATATATATATATATATATATATATATATATATATATATATATATATATATATATATATATATATATATATATGTATATATATATATATATAGATACATATATATATATATATATATATATATATATATATATATATATAGAGAGATATACACACACACACACATATATATATATATATATATATATATATATATATATATATATATATATATATGTATATGTGTGTGTGTGTGTGTGTGTGTGTGTGTGTGTGTGTGTGTGTGTGTATGTAGATATAAAAATATATATGCATGGCAATACATTTTCCCTGCCATGACATGTGTGATAGAATATCAAACATCAATACACGACATACCTACACACCAGTACATGGCTGCAAGATGGAGTGTGGAGTGAGGTTTGTAACCCATGTTGGGAATACATTGCAACTGTATGGGATGGTGGAGTATATATGTTGGTGAAGGGTATTAGGTATATATTGGTATGTAGGTTTGGTTGGGTGACAAACAAGACAGCATACAGGGCTGGTATATGGCACTTGTGGTGGATAACCACTGTGGACGGGTAGTTACATTTGGAATGTGGGGGCCATTGAGCCCCTACATGGGAACAAAGGGAACATGGTGGCCACCCATGGACAGTCACGACAGCATCTACATGGACATAAAGGTGCCTGGGCTGTGTGCTGGGCAGGATGGGCATGCATGTTGAACTTTGTGTATGTGTACTGCATACCTCCAGGTGATGTAGCACATACCCTATGTCACTGTGAACCTCTCTATGCCCAATACTCGCGACCTACCTAGGTGACAGAAACATGTCTGTGTGTGCTCCATGTGGGGGACACCATCTCCTGAGGTGGTTCCACATGAAGGTAGTGATGGAACAGTAGAAATGAGGTTCCATGATGGGCCATGGATGTGATGTGGACTGGTAATGGGCACATTTAGGTTGGAGTGGTGTTCCTGCTGGCAAATAACCCCTACACATACAGGTGTATAACTGTCATGGAACATATGTGGGCTGTAATAGTCCACACAATCCCAGAACATGTCCAACAGCATGCATAGATATCCCCAATACTACAGAATGGCAGATTTGTTGCAATCAAATAGCAGGCCTACCACATGCATATGTGGAAATATAGTGGCAGTGTCAATGTCATGCAGGTGAAATACCCTGTAACAGCCCTGCAACTCTAGTGTCCCCACAGGGAGCATGTTTATAACCACATAGCAGAAGGTGTTGTACAATACAATATATGGCCCAATGGTACACATACCGGACACATATCAGTAGCATAGTGTGAACATTATGTTGGAGCTGATATGGTGGCGTGAGACTGATATGTGTATTGTATTATGGTAAACTTGACATATGAGTTGCTCAGACATATTTCCATCATTATGTCTTTCAGGGAGTATGGCACATCGAAGAAACCCTGCATACAGTGCCACTGAGGAGGAGATCATCATCACCAGCATGATCCACAACTATAATCTGTGCTTCTCATGGACAAGCATGGACCAGCAGGAGTGAACAGCCATGTGGACTGATGTGGTCCACAGGGTGAATGAAGTGGGGTTGCACAACCGAACGTATGAGCAGGTCCGCCACCACTGTAGTGACCTGTTCCGGCAAGTACAACGTCATGCCACTGCCATGCGGGGTGACCACCTTGTAACAGGGGGGGCCATAACATCCATCCCCCCCATCCTGGTAGCACCTGCCTGCCTGTAAGAGCTCCAGACCTATACAGTTATGGAGGTGGGTGCTACTCACACACCACACATTGAGCATGCAGGTAAGGTTCCAGGGCATATCAGTAGACTATTGTATTGTATGCATCTGTACAGGTAGACCATGCATGTGTGAGATGTGGGGTATGTTGCTGTGTAGTAACAATAAGCAGTAATCCATAATCTGTAGTACTGTGGCCTTCAGCTGTTGTTGTACTGTAATATTGCAGCCACCCTGTAGCAATGCCACAGCTGTGGCCACTGACATCAACTCTATCCCATGTCATTGTAGGTACCTCTGGGATACCAGCAAGGCAGCAGCCAGATGTCGGTGAGTATGGTTTAAGGTTATGCTTGGCAATTCACTGTGCATGTCATAGCTAAGGTATAGGCCATGTACACATCTAACACACCTACCCATAATGCATGCTGAACATGTGCACTGACACAGCATACACCTCACTAATGGGATTACCAGCCTCAAACACATGCAATACATAGTCCATCTCAGACAATTGTGGCTACACTCCAGTGCACATTGCCCATGTGCAGCTGACATCTGCCCAACATACACAGATATGTCATACACAGAGCAGTTGAACATGCTACATATAACGACATCCCACTCCCTCTGCTAACACATGCTCCAGGGTCCTAAACCTAATCAACACATTACAAAGAACATACTGGAGGGATAGCGCCCTGTGCTGGGGAATCACCACACTCTGGAACAGACTATCCATACATGTCAGGCAATTCTACTCATTGGCCCTCTTGACAGAAACATTTTCCAATTGGATGGGGAATAGGGAATACACCCTGGATAGCATGTGTGTGCCACAGCCTGACAGGGGCACAGGGGAATAACATTAGTGGGTGGTGCATGGCAGGGAACCCCTGTGGCTAGGCATATGTAGGCCCCAGGACCAATAGAACAGTACTCACCTATGAACCTCTTTGTACCACAGGCAACATCAGCCAGGGCCCAATCATGGTCAATAATGGTCTCTACACTCACCATAGGTGCAGTACAATGTCTGTGTCATTGGTCTAATGGTAATCTACCACTCATACATGCACCACTGATGATGACTTATGTGAATACACATCAAGCAGTCACTAAACTCATGAGTCCACACATGATCCAGGAACACACAGAGACTGTGAGCAGCAACAGAAACACACCTGACACACAGAGACACATCCTGCAATGGTGTGCACACCAGTGAGGTACGGTGCACAGTACATGCCAGGGTGCTGAATGGATGCACAGCAATGCTGTGGCCATGGGTGCAGTGGGTTCCAGGGGGAGGGCCATCACCTACAAACAAAAGCCATGCATCACAGCCATGTATAATGTTGGTAACAGGGATTAAATACAGTTGCACTGCATGCTGTTCAGCATCACATGTCCTGCATGCTGACATGTGTGTATTCACAGGTATGTGTGTGATACTGCACTGCACCATTGCCTGCTATTGTGTGTGTTATGGGGTTGCAGGAGCTGTCTGTAGGTGCTGTCTGGTGTAGAGTATGGGTTGCCATGTATGTCGACTGCATGTGTGTATGTTTGTGTGTGTGGCCATGTCTGCACACGTGTGTGTGTGTGTGTGTGTGTGTGTGTGTGTGTGTGTGTGTGTGTGTGTGTGTGTGTGTGTGTGTGTGTGTGTGTGTGTGTGGGTGTGTGTGTGTGTGTATTTATTGTTTAGCGGTGTTGTACAGGTCTTACAGTCTGTTCCCTGTTTTCCCCTCACAGGTGGCAAGGCGGGGCTGGGTCCCCCCGCAGGGAATTTGATGTCACTGATATAGACAGTGACCATGAAGATAGGTGTGTTGAGGCACAGGAAGGGTCGTCAGGGGCTGCAGCTGGGCCACCAATTGACAACCTACATGTATCCACACCACCCACACATACAGTGACACTGCATCTACACACCTCATCATCATTGGCCCTAGCTGAGGGACAACCTATGGTTGGCATGGGCCATGACAGTGTGTTATCTATGGCATGTGTGTCAGGACACAGCAGCCATAGCCAGATGTCTGGTGGGGTATCACATAGGCAGATGTACAGGGGTGTTCTTAGGGGCACTGCTGGATGTCATGCAACTGGCAGATGTGCAACCCCTATTTCAACCACAGGCATGTTCCAGACTGTCATGGAGGCACAGGCATGAATGGAATGGTACACCAGGCAGGATCTAAGGGTGCAGAGGGCTCATCACACCTCTGTCACTGACAGCATCCTTGACCTAGTAGGTGCCATCTGTAATTACACCGAGGTCATGGATAGACGGTGGGGTGAGACACTGGAACTCATCCAAAATGTCATGTCCATGCATCAGGACAGGACGGGACGTTTGCGACGGTCATGTGGATGTATGTCAGCAACACTAGCAGCTGGAGGTCACCATGGACATCCAAACAGCTACAGCCAGTCCTGTAGTGGCAGTACCAGCCACAGCACTATGAGGGGGGGGCTGTCCACAACCCGTCAGAGCAGACCATGTGCACGTGGCCCTGGATCCAGTGGATGCCTGTCAAACTCGGGGGACAGTACACAATCTGTCTCTGTACTTGATACTGCCTGTAGCACCCCTGCCAGGCACAGGTCCCATGTCCGTGGCCAGAGATGGTGAACTGCAAACCCTGCCAGGTACAGTCTGCAGTTGTCCCACAATTCCCTGTATAGGGCAGCCACATGGAGGAACTGTGTACATGCAGACACACACATATAAACAATGAACCTAGGGCAACCACATACCTGCACACATGACATCACCAGTGGCACATAACAATACTCAGCCCCCTCACACACACATGTTGTCAATTGTATGGTTCAGCCTAGGCCTCTGGCAAACCAACACACCCTGTGCATATGATGATACCTGTGCCACTGCCTGACATCCATAACATTGATGCAGGGACAGGTTAACATGGTTCTGATGCACAGGGTGACTGTACAACAGTGTAGCAATGGAATGATGTGTAGCATGTTGTCAGCAGTAAAGTGAAATGCTAATATCTTGGAAGGTGTAGCTGTGCAGCCATGATGCATCCTAGCTTTAATTAACAATGTTGTATTGTTGTTAGCAGTATTTGTTCAGATTGTGTTGTGTTTGTCCATGTGCCACATGGCTGATGGGTGTAGTGGTGTCAGCAGGCCTTCTACAGTGGACACCAGTGAGTGTAGTGGGTGGTACACATGCCATGTCTGGGTACAACACACAGTGCCTTTGGTCAGGATGCAGTACAGGTACAGGACTGTACACATGGAGGTATGTCCCTGTGCAGGTAACATGTCTGTTGCACATGTAATCCCACCAAGACAGCATAGGCACAACCACACAGAGGTATATATGCGGTCTGCAATGTGGATGGTGTTGAACATGCAAACAGCAGGGTGTATGTCCCTCTCCCCACTCCACTGCTATCCTCACCTAAGTAACATGTGTGTGCCAATGCCGGTGGCATAGCTCTACCCTTAGGAGGGTGTGAGGCACTCAACTACTGTGAATGGTGTAGACAACAACTAACAACCTGATTACATACACTGTACAGTATTACAGACAGCTATGTGGGGGGGATAGATTCAACAGTAACGGCAATTATGGCAGTCGTGTCCACAACAGCCACACCCAGTGAGTTATAGCAAGCCCAGTAGTGCTACACACCTCAACAGTGTGGAGGAGGGCATTGACACATCTATGACCTGTGAAGGACCGTATGCCCACAGGATGGCACCTGTGGTATGTTGGCATATGCCAAGCAGTCCTGGTGGAAACATATCCTATGAACGGAGGTAGATCCTGTAACAACTGCACACATTCCTACAAGGGGGATGGTGTACAAAAGCCTACTATGATGTACATAGGCATTGTGCTCCTCCTAACCCTCATCTACACCTGTCATGATAGGGTTAAGGAGGTATACAGGGTTCAGGTTGTATTCTCTGCCTTTTACAAGTCCAATATTGGCAGGGTCCCATGTGTTGAGATAACCAGTGACATTGGCCATGGGTTCATTGATGGTATGTTCCATGTCCCTGCAGACCACAGTCATTCAGCTACCGGGTAGTAGTTCCCAGCTGACATTGTGGGTTTGCGGATGTCCTTGCCAACACTGGTGAAACCATTGTCAGGTGTAGGGCTATTGGATTGTATGAGGGATCCTAGCTACTTAATGCCCCAGCCCAGGGGGTTTCCTTAACCATGACATGTCACTTGACTATAGTGCATGATAAGTTAATAATGTCATCCTTACATCCTACAGGTGGGATGGAGTGCTGTTAACGTGTACTGCCCTTGTTGTGTAGGGTCCTGCTTATGGGATCTGCTAAGGTTGGTAGTATATTGCAGGCCAGACGTATTTGGCTGGGGGGGATACCTATCCATGCCAGATGTATGTTGTTTGGGTCTCTCAAACCCATCAATGGTACATGTGAACATATATGTTGTGGTTACGTTCCCAGTTCTATCAACAGATGTATGTCCATATATGCCTATATTGATATATATGTGTTCACCTTTGACAGGGGACAATCATTCCTTTGAACGGCCCTTTCTGCAAACAGAAAGGACTAACCCATTGTTTCTTACTGCACCACAGTTAAGAGAACTGCAGTTCTACAGGCACCTTCGCTGACACTCGAACTGCAAGTTGGAATACATATCATACTGGTGGGGTGCATGACTTCCTGCACCCCCCCTCTGGAAGGCCGGGTCCCCCACAACCACCCTACTGTGATATACAAACCCCTAGTGTGCACTACAGTGGGGATAGGCAATTATTCCCCATCCCCACTATAGTGGCATCCACAACCAAATTGCCTAATCTGCAATGAGCGAATGCATACTGACATTCACACATTGCACATTCTATGCATGTATTGCAGGATTGTGCAATGTTGGGAACATACTATAGGCCTACCAGCCTCTGGACACATGGACTTCTCCCTTTGAAAGTTGAGCCATATATATGCTAACGTATATGCATTCTTAGTGTAGTCTAACTGTGGACATGTGGATATATATATATATATATATATATATATATATATATCATTGGCTGTATGCATATCTATGTATATCTGTGTGTATTGGCTTGTGTATATATATATATATATATATATATATATATATATATATATATATATATATATATATATATAGATAGATATGTCTATATATATACCTACATATATAGATATGTGCTATCCATTCAATGATGAATATATATACACACACAAATACATTTACATGGTGGAATACATTCCCTGTAGTGCTGGATACCTGGGCTGGATGATATGTATGCAGACACATCATGATTATGCATATCTGCCATGGTTTAGTGGTAAATTACTTTGTGTATGATGTGCAGGGTCCTGATTATGAGCCTTGCAGGATCTGTTTATTTTGTTGCTGGGCAGAACACACAAACCTGCTTACAACTGCTTTACGGTGCCTTAATCACTCTCTATCCAATGGGACATGTTCTGGCCAGCAACAAATTAAACTACTCTGGCAAGGCTCCAACCAAGGACCCTGCACACCCTAAGCAAACCGATGTACTACTAAGCCATGACAGGTACACAGATATTCAATGTTTCAGAAACATATCAGCCAGTCCTGTCATGCAACAGTGCAGAGAATGTTTACCAACATATAGATGTCTGCGTGTGTAACTATAGCGCAACCTTAACAGATACAACATATCCATATATGTATATATACACATGTATTCAAATATATATGTTGTTGTACTACCTCTATATTTATATATATCGCTATCTATGCACCTATACCTATATATCTGTTAACAGGTTAATATATCTATATAGGTATGTATGGTCATAAATCTATAAATAGCAATTGCAGATTGACAAATACACCAATGTCCACATGCACCGTTAATGGGGTTGAGAGGCCCACACACTATACGTCTTGTATGAATAGGCATCCACCCACAACCAAACACCTGCACCCTGCAATGCACTACCAAGTACAGTCCGCCTCCCACCGGACATGTAATATGTGGTAGCCGTCGACGTCCCCAGGATACAGATACACATACACATATATGCTGATATATACATATATATATATATATATATATATATATATATATATATATATATATATATATATATATATATATATATATATATATATATATATATATATATATATATATATATATACATACATGTGACTACACATACACACACAGATGTATGGACAGGCAGATATGTATGTAGGATGTGCACACAATATGGAACAGCCAGAATGTCTGCAGTTAACACCTGAACAACTGGACACTGTATGGGCTAAACATACAAATGTCAATCATTGCCTCCAACATATACCCATAGAAAGGTCATAGTACAGACACCACACACAGGTTTGCAGAAATGGGACTACTTTAATTGTGTACCATAATGGTCTTATGCCATATCATATAGCTGTTGCAATACTGACAACCATATAAACGGAGTACTGCAACTATGAAACAATTACACTTATACAGTAGTCTGGAAAGGTTCACAACTGTTGCAGTCCAAACCAAGCCCTTCAGAATGTACAATAGTGGTGACAGACTGGGCCACAGGGTACCACACAATCAACAGTATGTACTGCAGGTGTGTAGTTCAGCAGCTTCTAAATACACTCTGTACAATCTCCGTTGGAGGTAAATACTTTGTGTGATCCAATGTGTTGCACCCAGAACATATCAAGGCATAACACACAGAACAGTCTGTATTGCAGGGGGTAGTAGGCTTGCAATACCCCAAGTCATGTTAGTAGTTGCAATATAGGTGGAGTATACGGTACTGTACATCCACATACTTTGTGGCAGCTCACCCCTGATACCCCCACATTTGTAACAGCCTTGGTCATTTATGGTGCTCCCCACCTGGACTCAGTAATACAAGACCATATACCACTGTTACATACACTGGCCTCTGCAGTGCATAAGGGTGCACATGTGTTGTGTAGGTGATGCCCACACATATATGGCCCCAGCCCCAGTGTATGTGCAGGGGATACAACAACAGTGTACTAATGGCTGCAATGGCAGTGTGATATACTCACAGCCCACTACAGCACAACCCTCGACAGCATAACAAATGTGTAGATCTTGGTATGTAGATGGGGACAGAGGCTGGAACACAGGCATATATGTGGAACACTGTTGCCATACTCAATCAAGGTGCTGGTGTTACAGGATAGTCTGCAGCATACCCTTAGTCAAGGAATTAAAGTTAGATATAGACATGGATGTAGCCATGTACCGGTAGCATGCAGGATACACACACTGCCAGTGTCATATCTGACACAGGGCTTGTGTGGTGGATGGACATCACATGATATGCATACCTCTGCCCAGCAAGAGGTAGGCCCACAGTAATGACCTATACAGACAGACTGCATTCCAAGGTACACTAATATGTACACACACACACACACACACACACACACACACACACACACACACACACACACACCCTGTAATACCAGTACTATGCAAAGCATTTCACAACTCTACCCACAGTCTGTCTGTAGTTCCTGAACCTCCTACAAATGTGTCCGCTCTGAGTGTGCATGTACTCCTGTGAGAGGTCTTGCTGCTGCCTGTATCACTGATGCCCACACACAGGACGGATGTCCATCACACAAGAAATGTGAAGGGACCACGGCCACATGCTGTAGGGATTTATAGTGGGTGGTTGCCATGACAGTGGTAATTCAATGTAGTACACGTGTCATTTTATATATATATATATATATATATATATATATATATATATATATATATATATATATATATATATATATATATATATATATGTATATATGTATATGTTTATATATATATATATATATATATATATATATATATATATATATATATATATGTATATGGCTATCTGGATTGGTATGTGTACATATATTTCCACTATAAGTCCTGGACATGGAATGTAGCCTTACCTCAGCCCCTACAGGCACAATGTCGTAGTGCAAGGGGATGTCAGGTATGTATAGCAGGTATATTACTAGCCTGTTACTACTGTCATTGGGATTGTCTTCACAGACATGGTGTGTGTGGATGCTGACATCTGCTTATAACATGTGTGCCATTGGCTACTGACAGACATCCTATGGACATCATTGTAAAGTACCGCTGCTAGCATGTAATGTCCCATTGGAGTGCAGCAGAGATATTGGCCACTTTATATGGAACTTCGGACACACCCTGTACAGTCCAGAGGTATGCATCTATTCCCTTAGTGCACCACATGTGTACTGGGCCTGACAATATGGATGTAGACAGCCATGTAGATGGGTATAACACGTAATGACTGGTATAAATTTGGCACCATAGGTGTTGGAGTCACACACTCCTATCTAGCCTGACACATAATGACTGCTGGTACAGGGGTGCCAAGGGCACATACTACCCACTAGATATTGACATTCATCTGTACAGCATCCCTCTGGTCTGTCTGACATACCTTACGTTTAAGGGAGGCCCGGCAGCAGTACATCTGGCAAGTATCTGCACATGAAATCCCACTGGTTAAGTACACTATGCTGGCTACAGGCAGACTGGCTCAACACTAGTCTACATCTTGTATGGGGGAATGCACATGTACTTGCATATATAGCAGGCTCAACAGCCATGTCACAGTATAGGGTAAGATATATCTGTGTAAAAGTGCATTACCACAACCAATGTGAACACAGCCACAGCCACATATGGTAGGCTAGCATAATATTACAGTATATGGACTATCTGTTCTACACCATCCTCATAGAATGCCCCTACATATACTGGGCTGCTACAAAGTTTGGTCTGATGGCTGTCTGTGGTTTTGGACATGTGTGCATATGGCCCTACAAACATGTACAGTGAAACGGTACCATGCAGTGGGGCAGCATGTAATATCTGATAGATGGGGAGGTAGGACAATGACATCTACCACAGTCTGTACACAGGCTAAAGTACATATTAACAATACACACACTGCCGACATTCACCATCACTAGTTAGACCTCAGTACTGTGCAAACATCCACAGAATGCCCAGCTTATGTCATGAAATATAACCCCTACTGTACATGACATGTGTAGTACTCTGATATATCACTGGCTTGTTATCAGATATGATGACACTATTTATGGCATACAGCACATATGCACCACTTCATGCATGCCATATGTACAAACGTTGACAGTGGTTTGGCTGACAGCACATACACAGGGCCAGTATAGACATGTTGCTGTGATAACCTTGCATATTTTCCATTGTAACGGTGTCTGTTGCAAAATATGTCCTATGAAGGATATGAAGTCAGTAGCTGTCACGGCCTTCACCATCTACAGACTGCAATCTTCACACTACCATCTGCATTCCACAGATGGATGCACTCTGGATAACACATGAAACCATAGGCACAACACTGTCCATTCTGCAGATGTCCCTGCAGATGGGGATTCCTCATATACATGGAACTGACATGGCAGGTATTACTACATGTACGACAGGCATATCCAGACAAACACTATTAGACCAACATCACTCCAAATGCAGTATAGCAGCACTTACAGTCTGTAGTCAGGTCAGGCACATCACCTTCCTGTTTGTTGGCCTGTTTCCACAGTGTATCTTGTTAGAGGTGAAGTGTGGATGTGGACATATGCACCATACAACACACACACATGAACACACAGGGTGCCAGTTCTGGCATGCATGGGTGCATGTCTACATGGATGTGTGGTGGTCAACTGTGCCAGCAGGCTGTACAAGGGTAGACAATGGGTATACCTTGGCATTAGGCCACATGACAAAGGTCTGCATTGTGGCTCAGGCCTGTAGTTACTGCATTTGCCCACACAGGTGGGTATTGCATCCCCCATCCAGTCACCTGGGTGACTATTATGTGTGGCCAATGCTGTACACCACATGCCATGTATGTGCTCCTTAGTCCATGACATGGATGGTGTCTGAGATGTGCACACTTCCCACTTGCATGCACAGTGACATGTGAAACTGTACCTGCTGTGTCTGGCCCATGTTGTGAACACAGATTATCACTGGATGTGCCAGTCTTGCCCACCTGTGGCAGGGACTGGTACTGGGCAACAGGTTTACCCTTTGCCTACATTGATGGCATGCCAACAGCATTCCCTGATGTCAATGTCATATGTCCATACAGGACATGTTGTCAGGCATGGTATGTCCATTGTGGGTCACATGTGAAGGCACCACAGGAGGTGCAGGTGTCCATTGGGGAACATGGTAGAGGTGCACTGTCTGCATGTACGTGCATATTGGACAGATGGGCAGGGTGGCATGCCCTCTGTAGCCCACTGCTATCACTGCTTAGCTACTATCAGTGGCCAATATGCAGTGTACTACCCATGTATTGCATGCTGCCTAGACATGTGTGTTCATATGACACATGTGTTGAGTGTGTGCTCTGGGTAATAGTGGGGTTGCTAACTTAGATTGTTTGGCCTTGATGTCACATGTATAGGTACGGCTTTGAGCCCCAGTCTCACAGCTAATTTACATCTGTTATCCCTTTATGGTTGACATTGTGATATATAGCATGGCCACCATAAAATAAATTAGCAAAACCCTCTTTACAATGCCCACAGTTGACACACACTTACCTCTACACAGGATACAGGTTACGAACACACACACACACATCTGTCATGTCGGGGAGTAGAACCACTACCTAACTCTTTTATTTCACTACAGCACTATGCAGTTATAGTATGCACCACTGACATTAATGGAGTACTATTTCCCTACAGGTGTATTACACAGTGAATGACATCAGCAGGATTACCAAAGTAGGGCATTTCAACTGTACTGCAAGTGACTAGCCTAAAATGCATTGCTCCCTACACAGCCAGTGAGACACACACAAAATATCCACAACTGGGTATAGAACCCCTGATAGAGGTTTATATCACACTACAGCATGGAGCTGTTATGGGATGCACCACAGGGATTGATAGAGACTTCCTTCCCCAAAGCTGTATTTCACATTGAATGACATCAGCAGGATTACCAAAATAGGGTGTTTCAACTGTACTGCAAGTTACTAACCTAAAATGCATCGCTCCTTACACAGACAGTGAGACACACAGATAACATCCACAACTGACATGTGTGGGTACAGAACCCCCAATCAAGGTCTATAGCACACCACAGCATAGAGCTGTTATAGGCCACACCACAGGCATTAATAAAGAGCTTTCGCCTCAAAGTGTTATTTCACAACGAATGACATCAGCAGGATTGCCAATGTAGGGCATTTGAAATGTACTGTGAGTGAGTAGCTTATGATGCATTGCTCCATACACAAACATTGCAACACACACAAAACATCAAAAACTGCCATGGGTGGAGATGGAACACTACCACAGTCCTACACCACACTACATCAGTACGCAGTTACAGGATGCTCTACAGAGATTACTGGGCTATGACTTTCCCACGGGTGTATTTCTAGATGAGTGACATCAGCAGCCTTGACAAAGTCAAGTATGTGTATTGTACGGGGTGTGAGTGGCCTAAAAACATTGCGCCCTAACCAGTCATACACACACACACCATCACGCACAGTTGCCAGGTCTGGGGTTAGAACACCTACCTCACTACTTTATCATACTACAGCAGTACACAGTTACAAGGCATGCTACAGAGGTTACTGGGTTATGATTTTCCCAGAGGTGTATTTCTAGGTGCGTGACATCTGCAGCCTTGCCAGTGTTGTGTATAAGAACTGTACTGAGTGTGAGTAGCCTAGAAAGCATTTCTCTCTACATAGCCAGAGACTGAGACATGCACACATACACACACTCACGCAGTTGCCAAGTCTAGGGTTAGGACTACTACCTAACTAGTTTATCAGTACAGCAGTACATAGTTATGGGATGCACCATGGGGATTACTGAGATACAGCTCCCCCAAAGGAGTATTTCATATTGGATGACCTCAGCAGGCTTGTCATGATACTGCTATGTGGAGGGCGGTGTGTGCACGGGCAGTAACACATTCATGTTGGGGTTGACATGCCACATGCAAGCACACACAGGGTCATATGCCACAGGTACATGTATACAGCTACTAGGTGACATCTTCTTTGTACAGTCATGTTACACAGCTGGCACGTGCAACATGCCGTCATGCTGACAGATACTGGTGGCTAGTATCTGCAGTGAGTGACAACTGCACCTCATGTGTTTGGGGCCCATTGGCTGTGTGCTGGCTGGGGCTGGCCCAGATGTCTCCTTGTCATGGTCACCTTCTTCAACACATGTATGTCCGTCTACTTTTGGCTTATTATATTGTGTTGTCCTTATATATATGTCTGTATTCCTATCCACTGTGTATGAGAGGCAGGAGTGGTGCATACTGACATGTGTTTGCACTGAGAACTGCAACTGCCAGATATGTTTGGTCCACTGCTGTTTGCTGACATGGCCATCTTGTGTTCAAGTATGTGAACATGCCCAGTATGGGCTTTCAGTATGTTGTTGACTGACATTGCCTTCATTCCTCAAAGTGTGTGAGCATGCCCAGTATGGCCATCTATATTGCATGTGTGGATCAAGTCTAGGTGGTTTGTACTGTGGTGCTGACCCTTGTGCTGTACACTGACAGGTAGCATGCTGTGTCTGCAGGGTATACATCAGTCATTTGGTATTGACTACTGCTACATTTCTGATTAGCGAGGGGGGGGGCACCAAACCGTTTCTACATTTCTACACAGGGGTTGGGGGGCCACACCAGACTGTTATTATAAGTGTACATGGGATAGTGGGGCACACCTTACACTTTTATACATTTGCTAGGATTGTACTGGTATGTCGGGTACACCATTTCAGTCTGTAGTCATACCTATCATGCTGGCTAGAGCCATACCAGTGTACTACAGATTGTAGCTTTCACTCCCTATATATTAGTTTCTGACTTCCTAGCCTTCACAACTGGCATCCAACTCGCTGGACTGCTGTAGTCTGTCTGTGTAGGGCTAGGGTAGTGGTTACCCATGGGGCTCATTCAGAGTCCATAGTACAGCATTCGTTTGTGTTTGTCTACACCTATCCTGCTGGGTGTGACTGTTGTTGGGTATGTGCCTCCCTGACTGGCATGTGTGCGTCACTTACCGTGTGGGTGTCCCAGTATTGAGGGTAGTGATGCAGGGCTGCCTATGTCGGATGCACATAGTACACTCCCTATACATGGTTGAGCACAGGTAGTGTCATGTTTGGCATCCCTTTTGCTGTCTGTGCAAGTCGGAGAGAGGTGTCATTCCCTGGGTCCCTACTGTATCAATGCATGTGCTATGCGTTGCCTCTTGGCCAAGGCCAGGGCATACTGGGCATGTCTCCTTCTGCCTACTGGAGCAGGCTTAGGTTGTTCCTCCTCTGAGTCACTCTGTGCCTGTGCAGGCCTTGGCACTGGTGGGGGGCTGTGTGGCACTGCCCCATGCTGTTCCTGCTGCTGCTGCTTCCGCAGAATCATATTGTGTAGCATGGCACACACAAGGACAATTTGGGTACATTTAGTTGGTGAGGACTGCAAGGCTCCACTGGATGCATCCAGGCACTGGAACAGTGACTTGAGCATCCCAAACACACGCTCTATTATGATTCATGTTTGTGTATGTGCATCATTATGGAGTTCTTGTTTGGGTGTGTGTGTGCATTTCTGATGGGTGTCATCAGCCATGGCTCCAGTGCGTATCCAGCATCCCTCACTAGGTGACCGTGTGGGATTCCCCATTGGCAAATCTCTGGTACAGCTGTGTCAGATGCCAGATGTGGGAATCGTGGCAGGTTCCAGAGCAGCCAGCACACACATTCATCATTATGCTCTGGGCATCGCACATGACCTGGCAGTTGATTTAGGGGACGCCCTTGCAGTTGATGTAGACCCTACTCCGCTCACCTGGTGGTGCTTTAATGCATATGTGAGTGCAGTCTATTGCCCCCACTACTTCAGGGTATTCTGCTATCTGGTGAAAGAGATGCATATTGCTGGACAACACCTCACGGGTGATGGGCAAATATGCATGCTCACCAACATGTGCTGACATGGCATCTAGGAACTGGTGGAGTACCCTGGATGCTGATGCCTGTGAAATCCCCATCATATCCCCAGTTGGCCTTTGGAAGGTACCTGTAGCTAGTATTCTTAGACCTACATATACCTTGATATCCATTGGGATGGGTTCTCCTCTGTTAGTTCTGTGTGTGAGGTGTGGCCATCACAGCTCAACAATTTGTTGTAGGAGGTCCCTGTCCACCCTATAGTTCTCTACTATCTCTAGCTCATGTAGCCCTTAGTGGGTTACCATGGGTCTGTACACTCTTCTCTGTCTCCTCACTGTAGGTTGCTCAGCAGCATTCACATCCTCAGCACCCTCAGCCTCTTGCATATGCTAGTTTATGATAGCAAAAGCAGCCTCTAACATTTTTTCTCTTGCTTTCATTTTGTAAAATTTTCCCGACTGTATACACTGGTGGTGCAGAGTTTTTGGGAAAAACAAGGGGGAAAGGTGTTTGCATAGTTTATAGTGGTGTGCTGGGCTGGGCTGGTCTGCTGCCTGTGTAATTGGCTGATTCTGATGCATTTCACCTGCCAGCTAAGCTAGTTCTCCTTGATTACCTTCCTACTGCTGTTTTCCCTTCCCATTGCCTCCCTGTTTAAGCCTGTGTGTATGCCGTGCACACAGAGTGCTCATATGTGCACAGAGCTGCTTTTTCCTGGTTTAACTTCCTTTTTCTTCCTATAGGACCTGGTGTGCGGCATGCACACCCGCTTACTCTTTGTAAAGTGTGCTAGGTAGGCTTAGACACACCCCTGGCTTAGCTGTGCAAACCTCAAAGCAATCTCGAGCCACAGGTCTCCAATCCACTTACAGTATGCCTGACAACCCCCCCCCCCATGATGTCACCTATATCCTAGTCTTGCACCCAGATATTTATACTCTTAGACTCTTGGGACCTGTCTCACACTTTGGGAAAATCTGGGATTCACTAACCTTTCCCTCATTTGCATAGGATTGCCTACTAATGCATAGTTACATGTCTCACACTGAGCCTCCCCCCTTAGCAACAACTACTCAGTGGCCAAGTTGTCTTTTGCCTGCCATTGACTTGCATGGCAGAATACTGATTTTTGTTAGAATGGTCATTTTCAGTTTATTTTATTATTTTCCCCCCGATCCCGTTTGTGTGCCGCTGCCCTATGCTTAAACAGCTGAGACCTGCGAAAAAAAAATTAAAGTTGTTTTCTTAATTTTTTAAACAGTTTACAGTGCAAATGGCCTTCTGCTTAGCCACTGGCATGTTTCCTCAATAATATGCAGCCTTTAATTGGAGCTGTCATAGCTCCATTTTGGAATATGCAGAAATGTAGTCGGTTAGTAACCGAGTACATTTCTACAGATTGCACTTGTCTTGCACGGACTATTGCAAGCTTCCTAGATTGCAATATTACCTAATTTGCATGGATTTCTCCAACAAATTAAGTGAGTTGCATACCAGTGCTTAGTCCGTGCAAGATTAGTGTTGGGATTCTCATGCACGCCCCTGCCGGCTGTTCCTGGATTGCACGGCAGACATATTGCCTGCATGAGCTACTGCACTGATCTTGCACTCCTCTGCAGGCTTTTGAAAATCCGGGGGAATGTTTTAATTAATATTCAAAAGCCTAGAGGGGAGAGGTGCAGACCATCCCTTGCAAAGTAGCATGGTCTGTTGACCATCTCCTTCCATGCTGACAAATACTGCACCCCCTTAGAATGACACCAGAAACTAAGCCAATTATTAAAGTCAATCATCTTTTGTTCATTTTGTGGCATCATCCTTGCAGAAGGTAAACTGCTGCTCAATGCTAGGCTCACACCAGCCTGAGATACATATTATGAGAGGTCCATGATATCTCTCTTAATATAGTCTAGGGAGGTATGTCTCAGGTCATTTACTCCCACATGGACTATGACTGAGTCTTATTGGTAATTGTGGTCCAACAACCTGAGTGCATGCATAATGTGACGAATCCTAGCCCCTGATAAGCAACTGATCATAACTTTCTCATTACTCAGCCTGGTGAGAGGGACATCAGTGTATCACATGATGGAGTCTCCAATGACTAGAATGTTGGATTGTGTGGTGACTTGCATTATGGGCATAGAGGTAGAGGCTCCATGAGATGTAGCTCTATGTGTTGATAAGAGTGTTGTTTTGGAAGAGCATATTTGGGTCTGCTGAGGGTATTTATCATGTGCACTTTGTCTGAGAGGTCTTTGTGGTTTAGGAAGGTTACATGTAAGTGCCTCAGCACATGTGGGTCTATATGTCTGCTTTGAATTGTGCGTGATGGGTGCAGCATGTGTACTACTGACAACCTTTTTGAAATTAGGAGTACTTTTATGTGAGAGCTTTGCTTCCAGTGACGTTGTGTAAATACATCTCTTACATACCATATCAATTTGTTTGTGAATTAACTGGTTGTCAGTAAACATGAGGCAATACATTTCCTCAGGATGCCCATATCCACCATGCTGGTAATGGAGACAGTAGGAAAGTTCATATCCATAGCAACAGTCCTTTTTTATTGATTAGACAGTTGGAGTGAGAATATCAATCACTGTCAGGAGTATCCGGTTTGCAACTAAGTGGACAGTGCTTGTCACTGCAAACTAGTTGTCCTGTGTGAAACTAGGTATTGGAGAAATTTCAGTTGTGCTTATACAGGAAAAATGTCACTCAAGGTGTCTGAGTCTGTACAGAACACTGCCAAACACTTGAGGGGAAATTAATATGTAGACCCTGAAAACTTAAGAATGAAGTATTTAGGCAGATATTATGTAGTTAGAAACAAATCAAGCAGTGCTTACTGAAAACAAAGAATTAGCCTGTCAAGAATCATGAAAAGAGAGGAGTCACATGAATGGCTACTGCCTGGCTTCCACTAATGCTGGTCTCACCACAGCTTCACTCTGTTGGGATACAATGTTGCTTTGCTTCTTCTCTCACCAGACACAAAATGTTAGCACCAATCCAAAGAAGAGAAGCAGGCCACAGCCTGTTTGGTGATCCACAGTCTTGTCCCGGATGATGAAGGGTCTGTAGGCTTATAGCCTTTTTCTAGTAGATGCCTTGCATAGCAACCAGACCAATCAGATACATTAAGCACAGACACTCTCCTACCAGAAACAGTCAGGAATCAATGCACATCGCTCCTTCTCTCACCAGGATCAAAATATAAACACAAATTCCAAGTTGTCACCTATAAAGCAGTTATTAGGCTTTCTGGTGATCAACAGTCTCCAGGAAATAATGTCCCTGTACTCCTTCTCTCACCAGGAGAAAACAGTAGCACTAATCCCAAGATGAGTACGGAGAGGCAGAATGTAGGTGCTGCAATAACTGGGTGTTTGCTTCCCCCAGCCTTTAAACATTGTCTGTACTTGAAAATTGTTAGCTGAATCCCTTAAACCCAAAGCCTGATGAAACCAATTCAAAGCTGACAATATGCTTCTTGCCCTTCCTAAACTCCATCCTCTTTCCTTCATTACCAAAACATAAGCCCTGATTTGGTGAGGTCGAATTGGCCATACTGGTTCCCAGATAATCTGGTCTGCAAGAATTCCTGTGTGCATTTATTGTACCTTACCCTTGTCCTTCCACTGAGGATTTACACATTAGCCATCATTCTCGTCTGCCCATAAAACCCATAAATGGTCTGGCAATCGAACCAGAGAAGGTTTTGCATTTGGAGCCAGCAACTGGAACTAGGGCCACTGCAAACGAGAAAGGGAATCTGCTAATGAGTTATCAATCCCTGAAATGTGTTGTGCCTTAACTGAAACATTTAATGTTAGGCACTTAAAAGTAAAATATGTCATCATCCTGCCTAACATCCCCTTACTCCCCAGCTGATTATTGACTATATGTACTACGCTGTTGTTATCGGAGTGAAGCCAAACTACTCTGTCTTTCATTTGTACACCCCTATTTCCAAGGCCACCACTACTGGAAAAAAATTCCATCTCTGAGATTGAAATGCTTAACCTGTTTTTCACTTTTCTCAACCATGCTGCACTGAACCACTGACCTTGAAAATAACCCCCAAATCCAATCCGCCCAGCTGTGTCTGTAAACAACTCGTGGAATTTGGTTGTCTCTCTCCTGCCAAATTGCTACCCCATTGAAATCTGATAAGAAACCCAACCACACACCTAAATCCTCCTTCATGCCCTGTGAAACCTTATTCTGGTGGTGCAGCTTTGTGCACCTGGACCCCTTGGCAGCCAGGTGCCTCATAAATGAATGCCCCATGAGGATCACTTCATATGCAAAGTTCATCAACCTTCCTAATTTTTGCAACTGTTTGAGGGTTATCTCATTCTGACTTAACACTTGACTTAAAACTAAACATAACTTTTGTACCTTATTAATGGGAAGCCTACACTGACCATTCAAGCTATCAGTTTCTATGCCCAGGAATGACAATTTGTTTGTTGGGCACTCTGTTTTATCCATTGGCACACCTAACTCCTTGAAAATCTGTTTAAACATATCTAATGCTTGCTGACATTGCCCTGTGTCTTCCTTCCCCACAAATCAGAAATCATCCAAGTAATGAACACCACTGTGCTCCGCTAGTCTCTGTACCACCAACCAGTGTAAAAAGGTAATAAACTTTTCAAATGAGGCACAGGCAATTGAACAGCCCATAGGCATGTATTTGTCCATGTAATATTGACCTTCAAATAATAAACCTAACCACCTCTGATCTTTAGAAACAATGGGTAAAAGTCAAAAAGCAGACTCTATATCAGCTTTTGCCAAAAGACATACTCTCCCCTTCTCCTTGATCTTTCTAACATTTTCTTCAAATGAAGAATAGTGCACCGAAGTCCCTTCCCCATTTATATAATCATTCAGAGAAGTCCCTTTTGGATAAGAAGGGTGAGAAATCAGACAAAATTCACCTGGCTTCCTTTTGGGGACTACACCTATAGGTGAAACTCTAAATGCTCTTCAGGTGGTGAAATGGCAAATCAATCTATCCACACTTCCACCTTTTTTAGCTCTTTCTTACCCTATGTGTGGATGTTCCTCTCTGCTGACTTCTTTCTTAACTTCCCCCCCCTTCCTCCCTTTGCTGGTATTTGCTGTATTAATGAAGAACTCTTCCCTCTCTTCTAGCAATGCTGCCTATCTGATACATTTTGATTTGAGCCTTTAAAATGTCCCTTTTTTATCAGAGTCAGAAGGGCCCTGCTGTCTTTAAAGGTGGATGACAAGTAGAAGCTTTTGCTATGGGATCCTGAGAGACAAAAACATGCCTTGGCTGGGTGGATAACCTTACTACATGCCATGCATTGATGCCTAAATCTGCATTGAAACTGATTCCGACAATGACCAAAATTGTACTGATAACATCTCCCAACATCCCCATCCATTCTAGCCCACTGACTCTCTGATGACCACAATGGCTGGTCATCCCAAACTTATTAAGATTGTACCCACTTTGGTTAACTGGAAAGCCGCAATCTGTTGTTGCAGCATCCCCACTAGTATCTAATCAGCAAAGCAGACCCAAATCCATCCTTGACCATGACCTGTCTGGGTACAATTGCCTCATCTGTCTGTAATCTTCATCATATCGTAACCACCTATGTCCCCCTTGAGCAAAGCGCATAGTGGTCATTCTATTAAAATGTGTCCACATGTCATTTGCTTTGGCTGGGCAGCTATCCCTTAAAATTTGTGCATAAATAGAGTAGCTGATCACCCAGTTTTCCCACGTTCTTCTTACAGCGAATTTTCTTTTATTGGCTACTGGATGCTCAGTCCTGCCATCCTCATCCTTTTTCTTTTCTTCATCCTCTCTGTTTAACAGTGAAAACATGTCCACGTAATCCCCATTGCAATCTGCTGTTTAACTTTTTCACTCAAATGGAATCCTAGAGGCAAGTCTAATGCATCTGCACCATAGCACTCATCTTGATCTGTAGCTCCCCTCCCCTTTTCATTTAAATTTTGACTGTTCCCCCATTGATCTAATTTTTGATCCTCGCTTTTTCTTGGAATTGTGCTAATAAGGCCCCAATCTGGTCTAAAATTTCATTATTAGGTTGTGGCAACCTTTCACTTGCTACTGAGCCCCTCACTGTTCTGGCTAGCCCCAGGTCCTTTGATGCCTGCTTGCCCTCACACCCGTCACTACCCCCTGCAGCACCATGATACTGTAAACTCACTTAACTTACATCATAACCCTCACTGGACTGAGATTCATACTCCATTACTTTGTCATCCTGAAAAAATCTTGGCTTTGTAACCACTTCAAAAACATCTGATCACTAATAAACTGATTCTTACCTTCCTTCTTGTTATCCCTCTCATGTTTTTTGCAATGTTTCTTCTTATCCTTATGTTTCCAAGCTTTCTCAACCTTCCTCTCATTTCCATCCTATTTCTTGCTGCCTCCTTCTAAAACTTGAAACCCTGTGCTGGGTCTTGCTAAAGAGTCAAGGGGCAGATTACTCAAAGGATGAACATTCAGTGCTTGCTGCACCTGCCCTGACCCCATTGTCTGACTGAACAGATCCTCCCATCATTCTCTCCCTTTTAGGCTTAACATGCCCTACATTTGTGCTTGCATCTGATGATCTATATAATCAGTGAAAACACAAAAAGAAGCTCACTGTTAGCCTGTGACGGATTTTTTTTTGTAGCACCCCCAAGCCTCAAACAGGCCTTGCCATGTGATTACCCATGAGCCTTGACTCACAGGCCCTACTATGTGACTATTCACAGGCCATAGCTAATCAGCCTTTCCATGTGACTACCTGCAAGGCCTTGGATGCAGGCCTTGCCATGTGACTACCACAGTTAGCTTCTGCTGCATGAATACCCCCAGGCCTCATTTCAAAGCCCTGCTGTGCAACTGCTCCCAGGCCTGAGCAAGAAGCCTTGCCATGTGACTACTCCTAAGCCTTGGTTCACAGCAACTACTCAGAGCTTAATTTACAGGAGCTTCCTTTATTCTGACTGAAATTTGAGTTCTCTATTAATCCCACCTAGCACTGTTGAAATACCCTTAACAACTAATAACAATAAATTAAAGTTACAGACCACTTTAGTTAGAGTTACAGACTACTTTATCTAGAGCTACAGACTACTTAGTTAGAGTTACAGACTACTTAGAGTTACAGACTACTTTAGTTAGAGTTACAGACTACTTTAATTAGAGTTACAGACTGCTTTAAATTATAAAGTGTATACTCAATTCATGATCAGATATTTTGTCAATGCCCCACATTTATAATAATAATAATATATGAAAAATGCCCTTGTGTCTCCGATTATTTCTGGATTCCTGCCAAAGGCCTCACTCACTGGGACTGTCATGTGGCTACCTGCAGGCCTCAACTTACAGGCCCTGCCTTGTGGCTACCTGCAAGCCTCAGCTCATAGGCCCAGCCAAGTGGCTACCTGCAGGCCTCAACTCACAGGCCCTGTCTTGTGGCTACCTGCATGTTTTAGCTCACAGGCCTTGTTGTGTGGCTGCCTGCAGGCCTCAGCTCACAGGACCTACCATGTGGCTAACTGCAGGCCTCAGTTCACAGGGTCTGATCTGCAACCAGACCTTACCATATCATACCCCTTCTGTATCCACACAGGCCCCAACAACTTTTTTTTTAACAACCAAAGCTTAATAAGAACTTCCTGTGTCTAGTGTCTAACTCCAGGCCTCCCAAGGACTATGTGTTGTAGTTATTTCTCCCTTTAAATAAAATTTAATTCAGTAATAAACCCTGGTTAAATACTAATTAAATCAATTCTGGTGCTATAATTTTTACTTGATACCTTACAAGTACAACCTTAATTACTTGCCTGCTTGTAGCATAAAATATAGCCCTTCTGAACTAAAATCCAATTTCAACACACAAAATTAATTATACCAACTTATCTCAAAAAACTGCCTGCATGCCCTTAAGTATAATAACTTAAGCTTTAAATACCAGTAACTAATCTTTACACAACTAAATGTCACTAAAGCCTGTAACTGAGTCCAAGACAAAAACAAATAAGGCCCCAACCTTGATTCTAAAGATCACCCACATAGTTCAAACACACAGTGGGAGGGCAAAGATCAGTTGATCAGAGACAGACAAGCTGCCAAGGTAGAGTTCGCAAAGACTGATTTGGTTTGTTCACAGCATTTTCAATCCTTCCCCAGGACAGCCCAGCCTACTTCAACCCTCCTACCTATCCTGACCCTACCTGTCCCCCCTCCCACCTCCCCCACTGAAATCTGAGTCTGAGCTGACCTGCCTCGGACAAATTACGGCTTGCTGCAACCTGGCTTGCCAGCTATTTTTATCCTCTGGACAGCATAAAATCTTCCACCTTACTTATACCCAAACCAGCTGCCTGCCTTAGACATACCTCTCATCCTCCCTCACCTCCCAGCTTACACTTCCTCCTTCCTCAAAACCTGAATATGTTAATCATTTCTTTTTTTCTTTTATCTCCTTCATCTGCCAGCCAGAACTGTTCCCCACCGCTTTCCCACTTCACAAGCTTAACACCTTGCTCACCTTTCATCCTCACCTCTCATCATGCACTTCTTGCTTCATCCTGCCTCACACCCTGAACACCTTACCCATCTTTCATACTCCTTTATCCCCCAGCATGCACTGATCTCCTCCTCATGCCTCAGTATTTCCCTCCTTGAAGCTTCTCCTCATTAACCTCTCAGATTGCTCTATATTTTTATATATATCCTTGTATACATCTGTGTTCCATCTACCATCTTTGTGTCATATTATTCCTCATCTAGGCTACCCCTAGATCTCTTGCTGATCTCCTTACTGACACATCTTATTTTTCAATGTTCCAACATGACTTCTAATTTTTTTGTAGCTAATTATTTTCTTTGCAGCTCTAATAAGGCTTATTTGATTTTTCCGTAACTTTTCATGCCCGATGCATTTACCTCCTTCACTCTTCATGGAGCTTTAACCCTTTTTTAGGTTTTGCCTTCACCAAATTAAACACAAGGACTATACTTGGTGATATTTAATAGACTATATAGCAGGATGCAATATTTGGAAATACTGACTTTAAATTTCAAGTGCCCTACCCCTCAAACACCAACAAACCTGTGTCTCATGTCACTGTCATCCAATCTACTACAGTACCTGTATTGTTTCTCCCAATGCAGTCTCAATAAGTATGGTCCCTCCAATGACTGTCTACATCTTCCAGTGTGCCATTGAACATGTCAGTACTGCTTTGTCTCTTCCGCCCATCATGTCCCTGTATCAGTCCTGAAAATTATTGACTCACCACCACCTATCAATACTGTCAGTCAATGTCTGCCCACATCTGTGTCATAGACCCCCTCCCAAAAGTCATCCACTTCTATCAGCATTGCTCATCTGTTTATTTATATCTCTAGTTAGCATTTCCCCATGACCTGTCACCACTCCCCATTGCTGTCTCCAAGTCTATCTACATTCACCCATATTAGTGTGCCATATAGCCCTAATCTGCATCACTGCCCAGGTGACCCCAAGCCTCACTTTTGTCAGTGTTTCAAACAGCTTTTGTCAAAGTTAACTTTTTTGTGTCACCCCAGCATTGTCAGTATCACCCCAAAGCATATTCTGAGCCCACAAAATGTCATCACTACCCCTTTTACCAGCTAAATATCCCATTCTAGTGCCTTCAAATAACTGTCAGTCTCACCCCCAGCTGCAATAATTGCCATCAGTTTCCCACACATTGAAGTTAATATAATTTCAAATGATGGCAAACATTGTCTCCTGTCACTGCTCCCCAAACACTATCATCTCCACTAGTACTTCTAAGCAATGCATGTCAGTGTCTCTCCAGTCCAAATGTGTCTACTGAGCCTTTATTGACTCTTGCAATCAGAATCTTGTCATTTTTGTCAATGTTAGTCATGTATGTCTCTTCTGATGCAGTTATCAGCATGTCACTGCCTCCAGTTGATGGCACCATGTCCCTGTTGTATACAACTTGTCAGTATTACTTGTACTGCTGATGTCTATCATCACCATGTCAGATTAGCCTGCTGGTGTTCTACAATTCTTAGTGGTGTATCCTTCTAGTCTCTTTTAAATTTTCTCACATCCAATTAGTATTTTTATAATTCAGTCTTTCAATAAAGGAAAGAAGCACTTAAAAGCATACACTGCTGACAATTAATTGGAAGATAATTTGTTAATCTAGTGAGTGAAACGGTTACAAGACCCTTTTCATTCACAGATTTAGCATAAGCCATTACCATAATTAGTAATATTTAAGCATTTCATATAATAAAAATACCTATTGGCCAATGTGCGCCCACCATAAAGCCCAGCAGCCTTGGGTCAGTAAGCTACTGGCTGGATGGTGTCTAATTGCCCAGCTTGGGTTAGCTGGGATAGATCTGTTGAGCGAAAGCTGGATGTAAAATTGCTCAACCTGCCAAATATGAATTAAGTATAACTACACTAATGGCTGGCAATTAGTTTTAGTGTATATAGTTTCACTGCAGTTGCATCTTTGTTGTAGCATTGACAAAGGGTTCTTTTACTCGAAAGCTTTGCTGTTTTAATCTGCATTTTATTAAAGTTTCTACGATTTGACACTTGAGCCCCATGTTTGTTTTTTCTTATTATTAAAGAAGACAAATTTGGTGAAGAAGCATCCAAGAGATGGATGGATGGATTGTGTGAGAGAAGACATGCATCAGTCAGGCATGACTATTGAAGAAGGTAAGAGAATGGAACTGAATTAAAAGAGAAATGGTGACAATTCATGTGGCACCCTGACCCCATGTTAGGGGAAACACAGGGATGATGATGATGATCATGCTATATCATTTATTTTTGATATTCACTTTATCATATTCACAATCACAGGGGAGTCAAAGCCTAAATCAGCATTTAGTGGTTATAAGGAAGAGAACCATTCCTGTATAGATTGTTAGTTTGTCAGAGGACACACACACACACACACACACACACACACACACACACACACACACACACACACACACACACACACACACACACACACACACACACACAAAACACGCATGCACACACAAATTTTTGTGCAGTTTAGAAGCTTGACAGTTTACTTGTTTGCATTTTTGGGGATGTGGAAAAAAGGAGACCCCCAACAAAATCCCATGTAGGTTTAATAAACTACGACCTATCTAGTATCTGAGAGAATAGCATTCTCCATTAAAAAAAAAAAAAAACAGAAAAAGGATTACTGATGCTTTTAGACAAGTGGTGTGGAATACAATTCACAAAAGTGTGAAAATATAATTTGTTTTTGAAAAAAAAATGCACTTACTTTTTCCAGTTTTTATTATTATGTTTATTGTTTGTGTCCCATGCATCACCTTAATTACCAGCTCCATGGTCACATATTAATTAGGGAAAAAATCCAAAATTCTGGAAACTGAGAAGCAGAACTTTTAATACTAGTGCAGGTTTATATTTTTTGTTATCCTACTGTAGGGTTACTTCTGTTCATGCCCTTCAGTGATAAATTAGAACTCATGAGATTACACAATCAATCATTCTGAAAGATTAAAACTATCACCTCTGTAGTACAGAGGTATGATGCCTTGACTGAGACCCAGATTCATCTAGTACATTTGAGGATTCTATGGTAGGGAGGAAAGAGGAATGATAGTTCATAGGGTAGTACTACGGTAACTGCCCTTGTGAGCCATTTTAAGCCTAGCCAATTATTTCTTGTGAGACTCAATCCTGTACCTTGTGTTTGTAAGGCAAACACTTTAACCATTAGGCCACCCTCCCAACCCATTCAACTGTCTCTAGAGGAAGTGTATAAAACATACTGAGCTGTACACAAGAGTCAAGATTCCCTGTGAGACAGGTCTTTACTGACTGATATGAAAAGTGTCACAAAAAATAAACAGGGAGCCTCCATTTAATGCAGATTATATATATGCTCACTGTTTAATCACTCAGCACACAAAGGGAGTCAGAGCATAAAGCAAGAAAAAAGCCCCACAGCAGAACACGTTATGATATGGTGTGATGGCTTCTACCAGTGGGGGCCCTGCTGGTACAGATTACACTAGGGAGGTATGATGCAGGCAAGAAAATCACAGAAGACAAAAAGGAATCGGGAAGCTTGGCACAAGGAGCTTAAGAGGTCATTAATTTTTAGTGCAGTCAGAGTATATGCTTTTGTGATGAAATATGGATATTTTATGATATATATATATATATATATATATATATATATATATATATATAGAGAGAGAGAGAGAGAGAGAGAAGGCTTTTAAAGCTATATCTGAAGACATCTTTAACTAAAAAAAAAATCAATTGCTTGCTACTGGCCTGTTGACTTGCACTCAGAATATTGTCAGTTGAAGGTCATTGTCATCTCATAATGCTGATTAGACTCTGAGAAGAAAGAGGAGGTGAACATTTTTATCTTTTTTGTCATCTTTTTCTCTTTTTTTTTTCTTTTTTAGTTTATGCGATCTTGAAGCTGGTGTGTGTATGAACATATATATATATATATATATATATATATATATATATATATATATATATATATATATATATATATATATATAAAGAGAGAGAGGGAGATTTATAGTTCAGGGGTATGGGAGCGTGACCTCATATCGGGAATGCAAGGGGGCTTGCTCCTTTTGCAAAAAAAAAAATATATATATCAAATATTGTTTCTGCATTTGTAGCTTTGTATCATTCTTTTTCAGCAGTGACCTCCCAAGGTTTTAGATGTTTTGGAGTTGAGTAATCACATATCAATTAAATGAGATGTGATTATTCATAGTAACCACAATTAAATACACATCAGTTTCTCTGACTATAACTTTTATACATTTCCTAATAATAATGCTTGAAGGTGTCATTGGGACATTGTTATGACGAAGGATAAAATGCATCCAGCATAAGATAGCTATCTGCATTCTAAACTCCTTAGTGATGATCACTTTCCATGACCATTTAAACTGCTAGAAAGCTGGGTTCAAGTATGCTCAGACGAGATTAAAGACAGATGCTGTCTGCATGTGTTTTTTATTTACAGAAAGGCCAAGGAAGATACAGTTTAGCCTCAGGTGAAAAACAAAAAGTAATCTTTGTGAACACTTTTATGTATGTTTGGTTGCCAGCTGCATGCTCTCTGGTTTGCTTACCTCATCTAATGTTGTTTTTTTTCTGGATACAGAATGTGTTCTCAGTTATTTTTGGTGTCAGTAGGTCAATGCAGATACTCTGATGCTTTCTTTGCAGAACTTATGCTGCATGCATTGCATACATTGTACTAAAACGCATTTAGTCTTGCTTTATTAGTCATCATAAATCGATGCTGTTGTTGACATGACTGGTTCAACCATTTGGTGATTCATATTGTGCTGAGTACTTATACTGTGAAATGCCTACTGCTGTGTGTATTAAATTTGTACATGCTGAAAAGTAAATCAGCAGAAAATACAGGAGAGCAAATCAATGACTTGCTTTTTGTATACTCTATGCACAAAGTTACATTACATTATGTTGATTACTTTGCTGGACCAATCCTTAATAAGGGTCTACTGCAAGCACCGGAGTCCTTGGTACTCAAAGACCACTGCTTCAAACCTTAAGGTTCAGATGTCTTACAGCTCAGATGGATTGCTGTTCATGCTCAAACACGATTGCATCTTCAGGTGTTGTGTGGCACACATGAGGAGAGAACAAAGCTCCCGCATCTTGCCAGAACACAGTAGCCAAGTTTGAGCAAAGTGAGTGAGGTAGCTGAAAGAAGGGCATGGGAGAGTGAGGGAGTAAATATTAGGGTTTCAGGCAGAGATCAGGAGGGAGATTTAGGTTTAGGGATTTGGAGGAATTTTAGGGTTACAGAGTGGGTGGTGAGTGTAGGGCTTGGGAGCAATCAGGGACTCTAGGTTTAGGGAGCAGGAGGGGAGTTTTAGATTTAGGGAGTGGAAGAGGAGTTTAGAGTTATGGAACAAGGGTAGAGTTTTAGATTTAGGAAGTGACTGGGGATTTTAGATTTATGGAGAGGTAGCAGAGTTTTTTGGTTTTTGGAACGATTAGGGCCTTAAGGGGTATGGAGCAGGAGGGGAGTACTACTGTTAAGATTAGGGACCAGGTGGGAGTTTTAAGATTAGCACAGGGGCTTTTGAAGAGCTATGCAGTTCAGTAGGTTCAAGTGGTCTAAGAGTTAGTTAATTAAGCAGGATCAGGCTACTGGAAGTTAAGGTCACTTGTTATTTAGAAGAGGCAGCAATGAGCAAGTGTGTGGTGATCTACTAGCATGCAGGCAGTTGTAGTAGATCCTTTACTTAATGTCCAGATTGTGATGTTGACCTCCATGTAAGTGTGGTATCAATGAGTAGACTAGTACTGGCTAACTCAACTTATGAGCATGTACCTAAAGATATACTTTGGGGTGGGGCTGATTGTACATTTCATCTATTATTAAGTGTTTTTTTGTTAGGCCCATGAATAAATACATATGTTCTTGTGGAAGCATCTTTCTAATTGTTTTAAATGTACATTTGTCTACCAAATTGTTCCAGTTATATTTATTGTTTAATAAAGCAAACTTTTTTAAGTGTTTATTTAAATTTGTAGTCTTTTTTTAATTTAATCCCATGCAGGGCCAAGCATGATTACTTCTCTACTTGCAGCAAATTAACTCATTCATTCAATGGCAGTGGTAGCTCTAAATTCCAAATACTTTCTGTCCAGGAATCCCACATCAGCTTGTCTACTTCATTGTAACAGATGAGTAAGAGGGAGTAGGAAATCTTACAGGGCCTGAGTGGCAGCCAGTCATTTCCACCAGTAAAACACCTCATCCTCCCTTGTTGTGGCTCTTATAAGCACTGCAATACTTGCCTAATGAAGGGACATGTGTCTCTGCACATTGGACTTCCCATTGCTTTATATGTGGCATGCCCAAACCAGACCAGGCTTTCCAGGCTAAAGATCCATGTACTAATCACCCAGTGCTCCTCCTAGATGTTAACCATATGTTGAGCCAGGGTCATCCCCATCATCTATGGGCATGCTGACAATAGACATTCACTTCCTCTTTTCTCTTTCGTTTGCAAGCTCCTGAGGTGCTCAAGCTACTATACAAACTATGGTCACCTGGGAGGTAGTCAGGGTTTTACCTCTCTTCACCACTGAGCTGTCTTAAATCTGTACTCTTGAACATCTTTCCATGAAGAAATGAAACAAAATTTGCCAACCAATAATAATAAAATTACCCATTTCAGAATATTTCAGCTATCGAAGACTACTCACACTAGTGTTATTATGATCCACCAATGTGCATCCTCATTATTTACAGCCACTTTACTGACCGTCTACAACTGAGCATGTTAAGAATGGAAATTGCCACAGCAAAGTATTCTAACTTGCTTTTCACAAATGCATACTAGTTCTGTGAACACTGCTTCCTTTACCTGACTGTTTATCAGCTTAGTAAGATCAATAATTGTATCTACAGACAGCCTTCATAATCAACAATTATAGCCACATTGTTTACTGTCTGCACCTCAGATGTCTCATGGTACAAACTTTATAATAAAGAGAGCAACAACAATGATAAAAAAAAATAATAATAATAATAACATCCACAATAAAATATTCTAAGTTTATTTCACATAAACACATATCAAAGTAAAGCATTCCAACTTACTTCACACAAATTCAAACTAGTTCTACAAAATTACATTAGAGACTGTTTAAAATGAGCAAATGACAACAGTGTAAATTACTTTTATCCACAAAAAGCACCACACCAACACAGCAGTTATACCTATTTTGTTAACTATAAAGACTGCAGATGGTTGACTGTGATAATGTATTTCAGGATTGTTTAGCACAAACACCCAATAGGCATAGTAAAGTATACCAACTTGCTTCACAAAAATGCACACTAATCCTGCAAAGCCACATTGAAGCCTGCTTAAAATCAGCTGATGACAAAAGGTAAGTGACTTTCATCCACATACATACCTCCACCTCCACTCAGTAGTTATAGTCACTTTGCTAACAGAGTACATTTCAGTCATCTAGCTAACATACACATAATGGCTGTAGCAAATGTATTCCAACTTTGGTTCACACAACCAATGGCCACAGTAATATAATCCCATTTGCTTCATAAAAATCTCTTTAGTCCTCCAATGTCAGAATAATAACCAAACATTCAGTCACTTAGTTTACACAGCAATTATAGCTACTATTTTGTTTGTGCTCATCTCAGGATGTCTACTAAAAATAAAATATTAAAATGATCAAATACTGTATTTGAAACCCTGTTTTACACAAACACGTAGTTGCCATCCCCACAGACCATATCTGGTTGCCTGTCAGAAATATATATTTTTTTCAAATATATTTTTATTGAATTTTTCAAATTTTTTAAACATACAAAGGAAAAACTGTAAGTCATTGCGGGAAGTAGTAAAGTATAGGTATATATGTAACAGTTAGTGCAAAAACTATGCATTTAAAACACAGCAGTTATCTTACAGAGAAGCTTACATCTTAGAGACCAATATAAGGAGTAAATACCACCAATAACCTATTACAGTCAAAGTCCAGGGATACAAATGGAAAGTGGCTTGGAAGGAAGAATATATGACTGTCTTAAGAAGAAAGAAAAGTGGTAAGGAGGGTATAACCATAAAAAACAACTATTTACACCATGTACTTCTATTTATACCATATTTACAACATATTTACACCATGGATGCCAGAGGATAACAAAATGATATAACAAAATATTTTGTAAAATCAAAAGTTACCGTGTGATGGTAACAATGTCTAATGGTTATAGGACCAGAAATGATACTGATGGAGGATTTCCTGGAATGTAGTGTTAGAGATCCACATTTTGGAAGATTATTTAGTTTGGATTAGATCAAAAAGTCTACACCAGTAATTCTGAAAATATTCTTTTTTCTTTTTGTTTTTATTGCATAACTTATGTGCAGATATATATTTGATTGCCATTGATGTAAAGTTTTCCCAAGCTATTGTTGAGTGATTGACCCAGTTCTTGGCTATACAATATTTGAGAAGGGCACAGGCTGTAACACAGATGTGGCGATGGATACCCTTAAGAGATTTAGGAATAATATTTAAAATCATAGTTTGCCAAGAGAATGTGTTTTTTTCGTATCCCATTTTTTCCAACTGAGTTCTGAGAGAACGCCAAAGTTTGTAAATATTCTTACAGCTCCAAAAGATGTGAAGTATATCTACGTGTGGGAGGGAACAGAACGGAGAGGTTAGGTTTTTATTGTATCCGAATTTCAGTGAGACTACTGGGGTATAGTAGGAATTGTTGTTTATCATAAGCTGAGTGTAAATTAGGTTTTTGAAGGGGGTTAAATTCAGGGTATTATTGATAGCTTCACACTTAGACTCCATAGACATTTCTCCTTGTATACCATCCCAATATTTGGAAAATAGAAGTGAATGATTATACTTAATGCTTGACACAAGTTTATAGGTGTTCAAAAACATTTTGTTCCGTAGGGAAAGTGATTTAATGATAGATTGTGATACTGTAATGTCTTGCTCCTTCACTCTATAGTAAGAGAATTTTTGTTTTATAAGAGAGCTAATTTGCCTTAAGATAGGATCATATTTGTTAGGAGCACCAAATAAAGCTTTGACCTCGGCAACATTTTTAGAGTTAAAGAGGTGCCAAACTATGGCTTTCTTATCAATGGGGAAGTTTGTTAGATCGATCATTTTATTACTGATTTTTAAGTTAGGGTTTAGGTGAATAGGTTGGAGAATGGGAATAGTATTGTGCAAATTTAAGGAGGTCATCAGAGTTTGAAAGCTGCAAATTTTGTTCTTTAGTGTAGGCAAGATCTTGAACTTGTAGTCACTACCAGGTGCAAGGAAAGGGAAAGCATATGGATTGAGTTTTAATGAATATATATAGTTGCACCAGATTTTGATCCAGGTTGGGTACCAAGTTTCAGCAGAGGGGTCATAGCAGACTATTTGAATTAGACAGCTAGCATTAATGATGTCGTAATATAAATTAAAATACGGGAGACTTAAACCGTTGTTCTTTGGCGTAATTAGATTCCTGTATGATATTCTGGTTGATTTAGGGAACCATAAAAACTTTGAGATTGTGGTTTCCATTTTTCTGAAAAAAATTTTTGGAACGTTTAAGAAGATGGAGTTAAGATGTAAAAGGATTCTAGGCAAAATATTAATTTTAATGATAGCAGATTTTGATAGCAAAGAAAGATTGATGTTTTTCCATCTAGTTAGATCTTTATTTATTTGATCCCAGACTCTATATAGGTTTGCTTTTATTAGTTCTTGGTGAGGGTGTGTGAAATTTATTCCTAGGTATTTAATTGTATATTTGAGAGGAATGTCAGACAGGGGGGAAGTAATATTCTAATAATGGAAAAATAGATGATTTAGCAGGGTTTAATTTATAATTAGCAGCCTCAGCAAAAAGATTAATAGAATTTCGAATTTTATGAAGATCGGTGTTGGGAAGCTCAAAATAGATGTTTAGGTCATCTGCAAATGCAGAATAATTTATATCAATGTTGAAGACTTTTGGGATATGGTGATAAGTCTTTTGTTTAACCCAGAGAAGGAAAGGTTCCAGATATAAATTAAAAAGATAAGGTGAGAGTGGGCAACCCTGCCTAGTGCCATTGGTAATTTTAATAGGGCGTGATAACATTTTATTTATATACAGGGAAGTAGAGGCATTGTTATAAAGCATCTTAATAGTGTTGATAATCAGTTCAGGAAAGTTAAAAAAATTCATGGTTAGGTAAAGGAAGTTTAGATCAACGTTATCAAAGGCTTTGGTAGCATCTAGCGTAAGTGCATAGCGTGGGTGGTTATCACTTTTTAGAAATAACATTAATGTGTTTAAGGTAAGAGTATTGTCACACAGCTGCCTCAGTTTCATAAATCCCAACTGTTCAGGAGAAATGATTGTAGCTATACCTTTCTGAATTCTATTAGCAAAAATGGTAGATAAGATTTTGATGTCAACGTTAATAGGGGCGATGGGCCTATAGCAGAGAGGGTTGGACTTGTCAGAGTTTGGTTTTAGGATGAATATTGTTTTTGAATTGTTCATATACTTATCAGTAATCCCTTTCGAGATGATATAATTATACATAGCAAGGAGAGTTTTAGAAAGGTGACGACTAAAAGTTTTATAAAATTCTCCTGTAAAACCATCAGGACCTGGCGCCTTATTTGGTTTAAGCTTTTTAATAGCTAGCATTATTTCATTCAGTGTTATGGGACTGTTTAGAAGGGTGTTTTGCGTGAAGGATAATTTTGTAACAGATAGCTCATTTAGAAATTTGTTGTGCATTTCATTTGGGGTCTGGTTTTGGGGATTATAGATTTCAGTGAAGATATTTACAAAAGAGTTAACAATATCTTCATTACTGTATAAGTTTTTCCCTTTGTATTTTATTTCATTAATATAGTTTGGTCCCTCTTTGATGTTTATGAGTCCAGCAAGTGTTCTGGAGGGGGTTTGGGCCCATTCCGAATATCTGTGAAGGAGTTTGAGTTCTACCAAGGAATATTTTTGTAAGTAAAATGAGTACATTTTTTTTGTATCACATGTAATTTCTTTTCCAGTTCAGGAGAAAAATCCTTTTGCAGTTGTGCATCAGTCATCTTTTGCTCATTGTTGAGGTTATTGATGTACAATTTCTCTTTTTTTTATAATAAGATGATTTTTGTATGAGTATTCCTCTGATGACCGCTTTGGCCATAGCCCATTGGATATCTAAGGGAATGGTGGATAAACAAGATTCTGCATCAAATTTTTTCAGATAATCATTAATTTCCTGCAGAACATCTTCTTTTTTAAGAATGTTACTGTTTAGTGACCAAGTGGGACTACTACCATTGCGATTCAGGTGGTGACTGGGATTAATACAAAGTGAGACATTCGAGTGGTCAGATATACATCTAGCCTCAAGGGCAAAGTTTGTAATTTTGTTTGAAAAGATATGAGAGACCAAAAAATAATAAATTCTGGACCAGACTTTATACGAAGCCGAATAAAACGTGAACTTATTTAGCTCTCTGTCATGGTCAAATATTAAAAAATGTCAACTAAGTTGAAGCTATTTATCAAATCCTGAATAGATTTGCAGGGGCTGTTTCCTGTTTTTATTTGAACTATCATTCAAGGGGTCCATGAGTGCATTCCAGTCACCACCAATCATGAAAAGATGATTAGGAAATTGAAGAAGTAGATTATGTATTTCATAGAAGAATAAGTGCTGGTTTGTACAAGGGCTATATAGGTTTAAGAAAAGTAAAGGGGATTTTAACTGAGGGTATGAGCAGGAAAATAAACACCATCTACCATTCGGATCAAATTTAGTATTTAGCACTTCACCAGGAAAGGATTTTTTAATTATTATTACAGTGCCTTTTGATGCAAGACTATTCCCTGCTGATAGCACAAGTTTAATCCAATTTCTTTTTTTAATATTATCCCATTGAACATTTGTCATATGGGTCTCCTGTAAAAAGACGATGTTGGCTTTATCCTGAAAAATCAGGTGCATAACTAGTTTCTTTTTATTGATTTCTTGAAGCCCATTTACATTCCAGGAATTCACACTAATCATCATAATTAGATTCAAAATGTAGATATATGCTAGGATAAACTAAGAAAAAAGCCCTACCAGGAACGATGCAATTAATAAACACATTTTTTATATATGACAGAAAGTGTAATTTGGTAGTAAATCATATTCTGGCATCCATGCTCCTTACCATAAACCCCGTGCCTAACCACCTGTCTCCCTGAGTCATTTTTGAAAAAGTTTTAGATAGATACAAGTGATCTGTTTTTAAATATTTTCCCTTATGAAGAATAATACAAGAACAGAGCAGGGAGACATATAAACTAACATCAGTAGTCCAAGCGCCAACAAACATTGGACAACGACACCATCATGCCACTCCCAAAAATGTTAAGGAATATTGAAAAACATATGTACATAGAATGGACAGTTAAAGGCAAAGTGATGTTCGAGCTAGGAGTTAAAGGAGATAAAACAATACCACCATAAGAACATAATACATACAGCATTTTTTTTTTAGATTATTGACTTCGAAAATTTCCATGCCAATAGGCAAGTGAGGTTGGAGTAGTATAGACAATAAAAGTTACTAAGCAATTGAAACCAACATAATTTATAACCAGAGCTATTAATAACCATTACAGCAGATAGTAACGCAGGTTCTATTTATAACTGGCATAGCAGTAAGTACCATCATAACCTAATACTATGTTTTGGTCTCCTGTCTGGAGAAGGGACAGTCAACTTAGATAAGCTCTAACTGAGCATACTGCTCTAAAGGGAGGTTAATGAAGGGGGTAATTATAACAAGAAAAAAATACAGGTTGGATATATACGTCAACAAACAGAACAGCTCTGAGTAATGTAAATATATTTTTTACCTCTCTAGATATCTAGCTGAGTTTACTAAATATGCATTACACACAAAATTACATTACAATAGGATTAAAGAAGGAAAGACAGAAACAAGAGCATTAATTGACAACCTAAGCAGATGATTGAATTTTCACTAAATGCAGTTCACAATAAACAACATAACTCACATATCATCACTAACCAGTAAAAAACACAGTTTAGCCAGCCTTTTTAGCAAAAAAGCAAGTTTTAGCAAGCTGGCTAATTAAACCAAGCACAAGCATGCAGCATATCAAGCTCACTAGCTCTGTAGATCCACCTTCATTGAGAGAAAAAACAAGACATCCATATCCTGCACTTTCAGTATAGAATTAAAACATCATGATTCATGAATCGTGACTGAATCATGGTGAAAGTAGTCAAAATGCTAATTTGTATTACCATGCAACAACAGATACATTTCAAACTTGAAGACATATTTTCAGTAAAGGTAGCACAGCTGTGAAGCAGACTAATGGATTACTAAACAGGCAATTGTCTTTAGCTATCTTTAAATAACTTTTGACAATTGCATAGGCTTTTTATTTTACTCAGAGAGTCTGAGTTTGTATCACAAACACTTTCACAATGAGCACTTAAACACATACCTAAATACTAAATAGAAAACTAAATGTGAACACATAAAATATTGTTTTTGAAAAACTGAAAGGCACTGAAAAGCATGTCTGAAGTATGGCATTGTAGTTTTGCAACATGACCAGCAGATGGCAGCTACTATACAGTTTGATATGAAAGACGTCTGACAAAGTGATGTACTTGTATTGCTAGAAAAAACCTATATTGTAATAAATTCATTACTTAAACATAAGATTAGGTTGCTGAATTACCCTGACCAGAGTCGTTTATAGTCCATTTAATTACCCCCATCCTGAAGTGTCCAGAAAGTATTGTTTTAGATCCATTTCTTCTTCCCTAAGCTCTAATTCATGATATTAGCATTCCCAGAAATGCACTTCTTCTTCTTCTGTTGTGACCTCCGACCTCGTGATGTCATCGGCTGATGTTCATGTTGCATTCTGGGTAATGGAATGTTGAAACAGCCCTGGGAGCTTAGGGAACCCTTGTGGAGCTCTAAATAAGGCCTCAACAGGCCACAGGGAGCCTCGTGCACTGATACAAATGGGCCAACATATTGCTGATGAGCTAGAAAGGAAAATAAAAACAAAAAAAAAAGCTAGGACATCCAGATGATGGTAAAAATAAGCTGGGAAGATGACAGGGTAAGTTAGAATCAGTTAGCAGTGTTAGAAAGCCAGCAGAGATAGGTTTTTGTAGGTGTATTTATCTTGGTTATACTATTTGTTAGTCTTAATAGTAATTCATAGCTTTTAGGCATATACTGTATTATCTTGATTATATTATTTTACTAGCTTTAACAGTATAGCTAGTTAAGCTGGTAGTTCCTTGACAGCTTGCATAAATACTTTTTTTGCTTCATCTGCAGAGTGTATTAGGAACTTTTGATCCCCATAGCTGAAGGAGAGGATGGCTGGGTATTTCATCTGGAAGCGTAATTTTTTTTTGATTAACAAAGCACAAAAAGGAGCTAGAGCTTGTCTTTGAGCCTTGATGGTCTGGGGTAAGTCCTGTGCTATTGTAATCCTGTGACCTCTCCATGAAATGTTACTTTTCTTTTTTGCAGCCATGAGGAGTGTGGTAACATGTGCAGCATTTAGTAGCCTTGCATAAATCTGCTTAGGAACACCCTCATCTTGTGATCTTCGTAAAGCTCTATGAGCTCTTTCAATAATGATTTCTTTAGCTAAGATTTCATTTTCAGTAATGTGTTCAGAAATCTCAGTTAGTATGAGTGGTAGTTGTACTTGGTCAAACTTTTCAGGAATGCCACGTATTAGAATGTTGTTTCTCCTACTGCGTGCTTCTAAGTCTATTATTTTTTGCTGTAAGTCACTAATAATTTTGTCATTTGTATTTACCTTGGTTTGAAAATCTTGTATTTGCTTTGAATTCTCCTCAGTTTTTTTGTCAATAAGATTAATTCTGGATGTAATTTGGTTTAGATTAGAACCAAATGAATTAAATTTGTCTGAGAATAATTTGAAATCTTCATGCAAGGGCTGTAATGCTGTTTTAAGGTCATCTAGTGAGAGAACAGACTCACCTTTAGATTCAGCAGCTCCTTTATTTGAATACTGTGTTGATTTATTTATTCTCTGCCTCTTAGCTGTTACATCCTTTTCAGGTGACATTAGAGAAGAGAGTTTGGTTTTAGAAGTTATAGCATCCGTAGATTCTTGTTGGTTAGCCATCACTGGGTGAATTAAAGTGTAGGTTTAGACCACAAGGGAGTGACTTAAAGAATTCTCCTATAACTTTTCTTGTTTAGAACTTAGAACTCAGTCCTTCAGAGAAAATGATGCCACCATGCGGTTGCAGCCTTCAGCCAGTCACTAGAGGTAAGCCCTTGCAGAAAAATGACAAAATTTTACTTTTTAGACCAAGATGTTGCTATAGGTCTTTTCCATGAAGTGTGGTTTAGAAGAAATACTCCTTTCCTGTTCAATTCAGTGCCAGATGCAGGTTTTTTTTTGAGTGGATAGATTTGGTTGATACAGGAGCAGCAGAAAGTGTGTGTTCAGTGCTTGGTGGCCATCTTGAACTCGCCTGTCAGAAATATAAAAAATACCTCATGCTACTGCCACTGCTGTTCTTTTGCACTGTCACTTTCTCTTTACTATGGATCTTGGGTTCCTGATTCTTGCTGCTGCTGTCCCATAATTCATAGCATGGCATAAGAACAGAACGTCCATGCACTGATTAGGTGTCTCTGGTCATAAAAACAGTTTATAATGTGTTCTCAAAATGGATGTCAAGATGCACCTCTCAAGTTTGTTCTCAAGGAGAGTTTCTTGACCATGATTTCTTACATACATACTAAACTGGTTACATTCAGAGACCTGACCATAAGCCTCTGCTTTGTTGATCACTAGCCATCAGTTTTGGTTACCTATGAATATCTCAAGTAACTATTACTAACCTGGTTATTATATTTTATTTTAGCACATATCGAAGAATGGGACACTGCAATAGGTAAATACCAGATTTAGAAAATGAGTATGATTCTAAAGGTGTATACTAAAAATGAATTCTGCTAAGCTTACCTGGTTCTTTATTTTATATAGTTGTTGGGGCAATCACTATCACACTTATATAGAAAAGTACAATAAAATATTACTTTTCAGATTTATTAACTATGATCCTTTCCTCAGCAACAGGTACAGTCATGAATCTTCCCCCACACCCTGGCACAGACAGAAAAAAAATGTTCTAAGACCCAAAAATTTATTCTATTTTATTGTATTTATTTATTGACTGGGTTAGTGCCACTAGGCTACCATCTTTTTTCAGCAGAGATCCAAGGTGGTATTTGTACTATTAGAGGGAAATCTGGCCAGGTCATCATGGAACATCTCCTACTCTTTTTTGATAGTGCTGCCATAGGGAAAGTTCTGAAAAAGACAGAGTTGGAGGAGGTGGAGGAGAATAGGGTGAAGCAAGTGTCCGTGTTGCAGTGTCAGCAGAGTGATGTTGAGAAAAGGATTTCAAATAATGCAGACAGTAGATTACTACATTTAATAGTAAGTTCAGAATGTTTGCGGAGTAAGATATTACAGGAGATGATAAATGCATCAGAACCACACGATGAGAGAAAGGTATCTTGCTCTGACATTGAGGAGAGAGTGTTCCTGAGGTCGAGTTGTCTCAGACTGAGATTGTTACATGTATGGTACAAGAGGAGAGGCATGGATAGATGCAGGAAAACATTAGAATGAGTCACAATAAAAATGTCAATCAAAGATAAGGTAACTGTGAATGACAGTGTTATAAAAACATATGCTTTGGTTGTTACTATTGGGACTAATAGCAGCAGTGTTAATAGTGATATGAATATTGTAAATTAAGGCCAGTGGTTAAATTAAATCAAAGAAGGGAGAACCAATAAACAGGTACTTTATTTTGGATAATATAATATTTACTTTGGGGATAAAACCAGAAGATGTTAGAGCTTTCATTCATGTAAGAAATTAAAGTTTTGCTGAAATAATTTTTGAGAACATGGATGGAGCTGAAAATGTTTGAGCTTCTTTCAATCCTGGTTCTTTTTGTGTAATATAGACTCCGTTTGCCATAAGAGGTTCTAATAAAATGTTTAGATGAAGATTGAAAGTGCAGTTTAGAACTGCAGAAATAACAATAGATGACGTAAAGGACTTGTTTTTGGAAAACGTATAAAAACATACATGGAGTTAAAACATGTGTAGATTAGAAAAATGCATGGAATGTAAACATATGTCTAGTCACAGGGGACTCCATTGCATGATATACTGATGCTCCACTCACCAGGCTGAACAAGGAAATAACAATAGTCAGTTGCCTGTCAGAGGTCAGGATCCACCAATTTATGCATGCACTCTAGTCATTGCACTACAGGTACCAGCATGAGTCAGTCATAATCCGTGTAGGTGTAAATGACCTGAGAATAGCCTCCTTAAACTATATAAAGAGAGACATTATGGAACTCTAGGACTATGTGTCAAAGGCTGATATATGATTAGCATTGAGCAGGATTCTACCTTTACCAAGGATGATCTTACTATATGAACAGAAGATGACTGATCTGAATAATTGGCTTAATTTCTGGTGTCTGTCTGTGGCATACAGTATTTGTCATCATGGGAGGACATGGTTAACACACCTTGCTGCTTTGCCATGGGTGGTCTGCTTAGGTGCAGACCACCCATGGCAAAGCAGCAAGAATTTTTAATATTAATTAAAACATTGTCCTCCCATGTAGAGCCTTTTTTTAGGCAATGCCAAATTGACAAAACATCAAACATAGCAAAAAAATCTAAAGGTGTTGCTGCTCAGTGTCAGGAATCCAGACAAGAAGCTCCACTCCCTCGAAGCTCTCCTCACCTTAGAAAATGCAGACATCTGTGCAGCCACCAAGACATTGCTTAAAGCAGCAAAGAGTACCCCAGCAGTGCAAAACTTCACTGTTTAGACCAGTAACTGCACAGGCAGGGACTAAAGGTGGGGGTGTCTTAGTATGAATCAATAACAAGTGTACTTCAAGGCTGGTTAAACAAGATGATGTAACAGAGTTATTTCACATCCAGACTACCATGGACAAAGCCCCATACCATATCCTTGCTAGCAACAAGTCACCATTTATGTCCCTTGAAACACTTACTTCATACTTAGACCTATTGAAGTCACTCACTATTTAACTACATACCATACTCACAGGGGACTTTAATTATCCCTCTATAAACTGTAAATATTACAAGAATCCAAACTTGCAGAGATTTCTAGACTTTGCAAACATAAACACTCTGGACCAGATAGTGCATTTCCTTACCAGAGATGCAAACATATTGTACCTGGTTCTCACAAACACAGGAGAATGCTGCCTCCCTCTTCCCCCTTCCACAGTGCCATGTCCTCTCTGATAAGATCAGACCACAAAGCAGTCTCTTTCAAAATAAAAATCAATTATGTAACCTCAGTAAACCATGTCACAGTTAGGACCTACTCCAAGACAAACTACCTTTTTATTAAGTTATCACCTGTCAAAATTTCCAGTCCCATTTACCTAACCTAGATAACACAACAGCCTATGCAGAATTATTCACAGAAGCTCTGTACAACCATGTCATTAACTGTAAAGAGATGGCTGTACCTACCAGTAGTAAGTCCCAAACTAACTTACAAAATAAACCACCCTGGTGGAATCCGAAATTAAAGAGGTTATACAGCAAAAGAAAAAAAGTCATAGTTAAAATTAGGAATTGTAGCACCAACAATGATAAAAACTGTCTCATCAAACTGAATAGACAACTAAGTCAAACAAAGCAAATTTTGAGGTTATAATAATGTCCTAGGCCAAAGGCAACCATCAGGCTTACATCAGCTATATCAGAAACCTCAAAGGCAGCACACAACAACATGCTGAACTGGTGGTAAAAGTGTAGCCCTTTCACAGAACTGGGAAATATAACAAATCTTTTGGCTGACAAATTCATCTCCAACTTTATCCCCCTCTCACCCCCAGCCCCCCCACAGGAAATGCCATCTAACATAAGGCTTCCCAGTTATCAAAAGGGAACATTTTTATAGGTGCTCTTTAAGGCCAAGAATCCAGCTTCAATGGACCCCAACAATATCCCAGGATATGGGTTGGGAGAGTGGCCTAATGGTTACGGTGTTTGCCTTACAAACAAGGATGCAGGGTTTGAGTCTCACAAGGGATAACTGGCTAGCCTTAAAATGGCTCGCAAGGGCAGTTAGCTTAGTACTAACCTATGAACCTCTTAAATAGACTGAAATATGACCTCTGAACATGCTCTATGTCACGCAAATGGATTACCATAATGGTTATTACTCTGCACAAGGGTGGGCTATCAATGGATCCCATGAGCTACAGTTCTGTTGATTTGACTAATCTCATATGCAAAGCCATGAAAAGAATTATCAAGGAACTGATTAACAGTGACACAAGAAGCAATCTGATACTGGAGCCAGCCCAGTTCTGAACATTGTGGACGTCTTTGAGAAGGTAACCAAAGAGATAGATGATAGTGCGTACTGCCTAATTTGACCTAGTTATGGCATTTGCTAAAATACCTCACTTGGCATTTTAAACAAACTCATGGAATTAGGCATAAATCCCTGTTTAACCCGCTGGCAGCCAGCTGTCTCACAGATAAGAACCAGGAAGCTAGGATTAGAGCGACCCCCGCCACCACCACCACCACCATAAAGGAGGCAGCAATCAATAGAGTCCTCAGTGCTCTGTTTTGGATCTGTTCCTCTTTGGTATTTATTTCTTTGAAGTCAATGCCAATTTCAAGGGCCTCTAGCTTACCAAGATTCTAGATGATTGCAAGCTGGGAGCATTCATAGAAACCCCTCAAAACACTAGCACTTTACAGGAAGGTTTATCACGGACAAATGACTGGTGTCAAAGAGACAGACTTAAAACTCATTGCCAAGAAATGCATGATAGCACCTTTTATGAAGTGCCATTCAACCTATAAGTAAGAGCATGGCAACTAGGTCCAGAGAAGTCATTGCGCCACTATACTCAGCCTTCATCAGACCCATCATTGAATATGACCATGTCTGACCAGGCACATGCAACAATTGGAGCATCTACAAAAGAATATAGGGTGCCAATGCCTTATCCAGATCACCTCAAAACCTTAACCCTATAGTCTGTTTCCTACAGACTGCTGAGAAGCAATTTATGCCTGTCATGCAAGGCATCCTTGGATTCTGGCATGATAGACCTTTTGCATTTCTGCAAAATGCAAAGTACCAGAACTGCTAGATCCAAGGATTTAAAATTTGCTTGCAATTTAAATAGGACATGTTGGAGGGGCAGGTATCTATCTCAGAGAATTCCTATTCTTCAGCATAGGCTTCCCAGCTATGTGAAGCAAAGCCCTTCCCTAACCCCATTCAAGTGCAACCTGGACCAGTGGATGTGAAATCAGAAATTCACCCATGGTCTGCCAACTACGTGTTTAATCGACAGAGACAGCAGTTAAATCATGCTCTGAATAACATATATCCCTTACAATAACCTCTAAGGTAAAATATCTCATATGATACATTTGGGTTGCTTGGGCAGACTAAAAAGGCCCCACTGGTCTTTAGCCTGGTATGTAGCTATGAAACTATGAATGTAATCTTGATGGAAAACTGTACATTTACCAAGTGTTGTGATCATAAATGAGAAAAGATGAAGGGTAAAATACTGGGGCCAACCAACAGCATGTTTCTTTTGTTATAATTTGATAAATGACTGTGACAAGAATAGATTTATGCATTGTGATGAAGTGAGACATGGACTAAGTAAAATGTTATGCAGAATTTGTGGTAGTACAATGCATATTGGTTTCAATGCGATAAAAAAAAAACAGTTACAAAAACTGCAAAAAATGTGATTTTATGATGTCAAAAAAAAGTATGTGATGTTATGTGTTTACTTGATATTAAAAGATTAAGTGATGTACAAAAAAAGGTTGAAGTATTATGGAAGGTGGTGATTGCATCCACTTTTGGAGACGATCTTGGACCTGATATAGTAGTATTAATAACCAAAAGTTTAAATATTACTATACAGGTTCTTATGCTATTAGAGCCTGGTAAGTGTATAACAATTGGTATTACAATTGGGAAAAGAATATTGAGAATTATTTCACTTTATGCATCAATAAAGAGTAAGAATAGTGTATTATTTCTAGAGGAATTAAAACATGTTTTATTCCATATCTGAATATTATTGCAACAGGTGATTTGAATTGTAGTATTAGAAAAGTGCAAAGTAAGATAGGATGTAATATTCAAGTATACAGACAGATGAGGAGTTTGCAAGTAGGCAAGTAGAGGGATTGGATATAAAAGAGGTAATATAAAGACAGAGATTGATTATATAATGTTTCCAGTAGCATTGAAAGAGCAAGGAGTAACTACTATATAAGATGATTTTCAGATCATTGTGCAATAAAAGCAATAATACCAAATGAGGAAGGATTTATTTTTGCTGGAAAAGGTAATATGAGATTAAAATGAGAAGTTGTAAAAGACGTGATATTTAAGAGAGAAATGGAAAAGTTATGACAAGATCATTTTTTATTTATTTTATTTATTTGACATTTGTTAACCAGGTTAGTCCAACTGGGCTTAAAGCCCATTTTCAGTGGAGACCTGAGGAGAAAAGTTCCAGTATAGAAAAATTACAATACAATTGTAATGTGCACATTTCAATAATTATAATACACAAGTTCCGGGAGTAAAAAAGAAATATTGTACAAGAACTACAAATGATACAATAACCTAATGACAATTAATAGCAATTAATACAATTTTTTCCCCCATGGAGAAAAGAGAAAGTCAGTGTGGAAGGAGTGAAAAAGAAAATATGATAGCAGTTTAGTGGATTAAGTTGGGGTATGACAGGGGCAAGTCTTAGAGTTAAAAAGGTGAGATTTGAGTTCCTTTTTGAAGTGCTTGGGGTGGGGGTTAGATCCTATGTGAACAGGGAGTTTATTCCAGGTTTGGGCTATGGAGGTTTTGTAGAGTAATTTCTCAACTGTTTTGTTGGATTAGTATATGTCTAGGAGTATTTGGTTGGAGGTGCAAAGAGTACATGTTGGGGTATGATGGGATACCATGGACGAGAGGGCAAACAGTTGGGCTGGGCATTTTAGTGGTCTGTATATTATAGAGTGGGTCATTTGCAGCTGTGATAGTAGAAGCTGTTGAGGGAAATCGAGCCATTGGAGACAGTTTAGTGCAAGGCAGTGTTGAGAGTTGTGAGGCGAGTTGGTGGCAAATCCGGCTACCTTATGATAGGTTTGTTGGAGTTTGGAGAAGGTTTAAACCTTTTTCATGAATGCTTATATGTTATTATACAAAGTTTTTTTTTTTTAAAAAAAAGAGACAAATATGAAAAATCAATATGAAAAATCGATTAATGAGTATGGAGCAAATATTGGAGACAGAGAATGACAGAATACATAAGAAGAAGGAAATATATCAAGAGAATATGAAAACAATTGGATTTTTACTATATAAATAGAAGTAGTTATTAAAAGGAAAATCTGGGGAAGTGTTTCGTTTTTAGTTAAGAAGTTGAAAAGAAAGAAAAGAAGGAAAATAGAATATAGTTTAAATAAAAAAAGGTGAAGTTTTAGATATATGTGAGATTACTAAAGTTATTGAAGAATATATTAAGGAGATGTACAGGAAATATATATCAGGAAAAACAAAAATAGAATGTTAAGGAATTGGTAAAAATGGTAAGTGATATAGAAAAGAATGGGTCTATATTAGAACATCGACTTTTTAAAACGTTGAATGTTCTAATATCGACGCCTATTCAGCGAATGCTGACAATATCAAACATGCAGAACAGAAATTTTTTTTCCCAGGGAGAAAATTTGCTGTTCCGACACACATACACACAACACAAGCACACCAAACAAACAGCAATCCACACACATACACCTAAAATCCTACATCTAACCCTACACTAAACTGTACATACACCACTAGCTATCCACTTACCTTAACCCAAACTCTAACCCTAAGGTCCATCACTATCGCACACTCACCTCACCCGCACCCTAACCCTAACTCACCTACTCCACCCTAACTCTCACATTCACACAATTGCACACTTATTAGACCCGTGCCCTAACTCTAACTCACCTACCCATGCCCTAACCTTCATGTCCCCACAATCGCACACTTACCTGATCCCGACCCGTAACTTTCCACCACAGTGCTGAAAATAGTGAAGCCACAGGAACGGCCAACTGAATTCCTTCCCTAGGAAAGAATTCAGTGTTCTGCAGCTTTGCTATTTTCAGGGGTTGATATTAGGACATTCAAAGTTGTGAAACTTCGATGTTCTAATATAGACCCATAAAAGAATATTACTTTAAAAGAATTTAATGAGGTATTAAAAAATAATAAGAGGGACAGTGCAACTGAATATGAGGGTTTGGGTTTTAAATTGTATTCAAAGATAGAGGAACATAAAAAGAAAGTGGCATTGAAAATCGTGAATGAATGGTTAAAAGATGGTACTGATGACAGAAGAATTCCTAGAGGGGTTATAATTTTATTAAAAAGAAGGGTGATAAAATAATATTAAAATGGGAGGCTAATAATTCTTAATAATAATCCATATTATAAACAACGCATGTAATTAATGCAAAAGGGATTGAGTATAGTAATAAAGGAAGTGGTTAATAAAGGGATATATAGAAGAAAGAAGATGTTCTAAAGATTTACTGATTACTGTGAAAGAATTAGTTAAGGAAAGTAAAAGCAAAATAGGAGATATAAAAATAGCATGGGATATTGTAAAAGTTTATGACAGCGTGTGTTATAATATTATGTTTGATATATTTTAACAATATGGGTTTGGAAAAAAGTGTATACATGTGATGAAGACAAATGAATCATCATACATTCATGCAATAATTAATGGTTGAGTTTCTAGAGAATTAAAAATAGATGAGTGTAAAGCAACAATGCTTTTTAAGTGATCCAATATTTGTTTTAGTGATGACTGATTATTTGTAAAATTGGGAACAAGGTTAATGAATGTGAAGTTGTATTTGCAGGCTGTAGAATATGATTTAGTTATTGTTACTAAAAATAAGGCATGGATAAGAGAGGCAAGTATAGAAATTAAGAGATATATAGTAGGTTTAAAAATAAATAAAAATAAGAGTAAATTTTTGGTTAAAGTTCAAAAATTGCAGGTGTTTACTTTTCCAAAACTGATATGTGTTGTTAGAGATTGTATTTGGTGATTAAAAGATGATTTTGAATCAAATGAAAGAATTACTAGATGAAAGCCGAATTTATGAATGCATACTCTAAGTGTACACTGTTTTGAGTAAACAGATAACACAAGCACGACTCCCACCTCAGTACAACTGGAAAATAATTGTTAGAAACATTTTTTTTATTTTTATTTTTTTTTGTGGAGTTCAAGGCTTAATCCTGTTAAAAGAAGTATTATTTATTACTCATTATAGAAGGGGGATTATGAAGAACTTGTAGTTTTTCTAGCTTCTAGTCACATGTACTGAATTATGTGTACAATATTTAAAAAAATATGCTGGTGAAATGTGTAAAAATATAAAAGTTTATGGGATTTAAAAAGAAAAGGAAAATTATATTATAAAGGATGAAAATGTATTATTATTTTATTATTAAATGGAAATTACAATGGGATGGGAAGGCTGAAACAAGAAGTCAGTGGTATGAGTCTATTATGAAGAGTTGTTACTATGATAACATCTGGGAAATAAAAAGGTCAAAACTAAAAGACCTGTAAGAGACAGAGAGATATACAATACTGAAACATAAAGTTGAGATGAATGATTTTATGTGGAGACTGACTACTGAAAAATTACCTGTTAAAGCAGAATTAAAACATAAACAGATAAAATATAGAAAATATAATGTACGTGGTGTAATAAGAAACTATGGAACTTTTTATGGAATGTGCAATAGTTAAAGAAGTATGGAAAACATGTGAAATGACTTTGGGGGAATTATTTTCAAAAATTAATATGAAATGACTTTTTGGTTTATATGAATGAGTTAATAAGGAAAATATAGAAAGCTATGATAAGTTATTATTTAGTATGATATGGGTATTATGGAGTATGAGAGGTCAGGAATTATTAAATAATATAATTTGGAGCATTTGGGATATTGAACATAAGGTAAATTGGTTATGGAATAAGGATGTGGAGGTTGAAAAATAATAATCGGATTAACATACTTTTTAATGTATTTGAAATGTTTTTATTTTCTTTTGAAAATTTCCTTTTGTGTGTGATCTGTTATTTTGTTTGATTTGAATTTTTTTAATGTAAATGTGTTTGTGTAAGTAGTGTGATAAGTGTAAATACATAATATCCATACTATTTTCAATAGGTGCCATAGATTCGTTAGATTCAACCTGAGCTACAACCAATTCAAGCAGATGGTGCCTCAGTTTAATGTCTCATCTGAAGGATAGCATACACTATCTTAACAAACTATTTTATCAGACATGATTAAAACTTCCCCTGGAACAGGAACCTCAGCAGTGCATGACTCCTTTATAAATCTTGTCATATATGAATAATGTTTTGACAGAGTGGCAGTTTTGGCTAGTGCTGTTCTCTGCAAAGAAGATGATGTGCAGTAGAAATCAGAAACAGTATTGATTTAACAACCAGATTTTCCTCAGAATAAAAGGCAGGGCACAGTAACCATGAATAGCTACATCACAACTAAATGATTTGAATGAAAGCAGATGGCTAGTCTAATCAACAGCCGTACAACAAACTTGTACGTGACATTCAGCTTTTACAACATCAAGTGACCACATCTTGTAGAACTATGATAATCCAAGGTCGAAGTTCTTTCCAACATTTTTTTAAACATTTTCATTCTTTTTGCTATATGTCAGAGGAAAACAGTAAAACCTATCCTCTAAGCACCAGAGCAGTCCATGTTTCTCAGCTGTCCTTGATTTTGCAGAATATCCTTGATTTCTCTCATATTTTTGTCCTGTCCCTCATATTTTTTTCTGCAAAGCACAGAGTAAGTTTTACAGTCAGTCAGTAATGCCAGTATTTACAATATCATACATTTCATTATTCAAAAATTGCTTGTTGATGTAAAACTTCCTTGTTCTATTAACTTTTAAGTGAATTATAATATTTAAAATCTGTCCTAATTTGGGGGCTTTGTTCACCAATAATGTTGTCATTGTCTAGATTTCTTGAGCAAAGAAGCTGAAAAGTATAGAGCAGTCACAACCTTTGATGTTACAGTCAGCATCCTGTACTCATGACTGAGAACATTTGACTGTTGCCTGATGTTGCACAATGAGACATGTATAGAAAGCATGCACTTGACATTTCTCCCTCCCAAACATGCAGACATATTTCTTTGGGTGCCAGTGGGAATCACTTGCTGATTAACATGGTTGAAAAATGCACTCCACCAATCATCTGTAATTACTGCTCAAGGATATAAAGCATCCTACAGTAATACTAAAAGGAACTACAAGTAGGAATATTTGCTTTCATTTTTGTTATGCAACAGAAGTGTGTTAGCATGTGGTTAAGAACTCATATATGCAGAAACGAACTCCCTTTAACAGGTCAGCAACAGACCCATTTGTGTTTCATGTGGCATGGCTTAGTGGTAAATCACTTTGTCTATGGTGTGCAGGGTCCTGGGTTTGAGCCTTGTAGAGGCTGTTTATTAGGGTGGGAGGTTGGCATAATGGTTAAGGTGCTTACCTTAAAAACACAATGTGCAGGGTTTGATTCTGACATGGGGTAATTGGCTAGGCTTAAAATGGCTCATAAGGGTAGTTAGCTTAGTACTAATCTATGAAACTATGTTTCTCTTCTAACAGTGTATTGAAAGCAAAATATACCATTTAGCTAGCCCAGTACTCTCATGAAGGCATTATCTCAGCTACATGCTATAGCTACTTTGAATAGAGGCACCTCGGGCTTCTTTATTTTTCTTTCTTTCTTTTAAATACAACATATAATGTTTATTTACTTTAATAAACAGATAAACTGCCAAGGGCACCCCTGTTCAGATCAACTACAGCTGTGGTTGTACCCTACTCCTCCTAGTCATGAGACCCCTTGGAGCTGTGGGCTCTGGATGGCTGCCCAAATCTTCCCTATTATAATCCATCACTGCTGTCTTGTACTAAGTAAGTGCTCTCTCTCTGAAACATACTTTGCTGATATTAATTCATTCAATCTTGGTCAGCAAAAGGCTAATTATTCCCCTTAATTGCTGAAGTCTATTAAGCCAGGAATGTATTTGCTTTCCGGGAGCTTTTATCCCAAAACATCTATTAAAACTATACCTCATATGATTTGCATTATCATATTAATGGTAAGAGTCTAAAAAAATCCAAAATATGAAAGTTGTTTGTGAGGCAAACTTTTCCCTGGTGTTAATATCAAAAGTCTGTCTGGTGATGCTGAATTATTATTGTAAATTTTTCAAAGAAAATTGTATTTTATTTACCAAAAATTAGAAAATATTATGGTCAACCAAAATGTAATATTTTTGTAAGTGCGCAAGATAGACCCACTATATCATTGAGGGAATTATGTATCTGCTTAACAGCTTTTCAGAAATGCGCAATGTACAGCATTGTGCAAATATGATATGCAAAGTGTGCATATCATATGTGCACAATATTTCAAAACTATAATATTAATCTAGGGAACCATGCATGTTAGATGACAACTATGACTGCCCAGATCATGTGCTATAATGCTGTTTTATAAAATGTTTACATTTGTTTGCCTGTAGGCCAGATAACTTTCATAATATTAATTCCAATATGAAAATATAGCTAATATCAAACACTGCTTTAAACATTTATATCTCTTTATGCCTTCGTTTTATGCCTGTCTAGTATTAATACTACGCCATGTCCAATATGACAAAATGAGAATTATACAACTGCCCCTCATTAATTTTCAAAAACGTGCATGCTGATTGGTCAGCGTGCATGTTGTAAATCAGAGTTATAGTAATGGAAAAAGGTATGGTCGCCCGGACTTTTTCCATTACTATAACTCTTTTTTCACACTGTTTCGCTATGTTTAAAAAAAGCAACGGAGATTCTCCATTGCCTTTTTTAAAGCTGTCTCGTTATGCTAAACCCATTTAACATAGTGAGACAGGCTGTAAAAAGCAACGGAGATCTTGCTTTCTCCGTTGCTTTTTTTCAAAACTGTCTCAATATGTTAAATGGGTTTAACATACCGAGACAGCTTTAAAAAAAGCAACGGAGATTCTCCATTGCTTTTTATAAAGCTGTCTCGCTATGTTAAACCCATTTAACATAGTGAAAACAGTTTGTAAAAAGCAATGGAGATCTTGCTTTCTCCGTTGCTTTTGCCCACAGTTCTGATGTACTGAGTAGGCATACGCATGTGCAGTACATCAGAACCGCCGCAAAATACCAGACAGCTGCGGAAGGGCAGCAAGGAGACATTATACAATGCCATTATTTAAGAAAAGTAATTATTTTTTTTCTTAAATAATGTCATTGTATAATAGCAATAACCCACTACTGGGTGTGGGTAATGCTGGATTTACCCACAGTTGGCTTTATTTAGCCACTCGGGCTTCACCCTCATGACCAAACCACGCCCACCGTGGGTAAATCCAGCATTACCCACACCCAGGCATGGGTTATTGCTATATTATACCATGACCCCCCCAAAACGTGCACGCTGATTGGCCAGCATGCACTTGGTAAATCGAGTTATACTAATGGAAAAAGGTCCGGTCGCCCGGACTTTTTTCCATTAGTATAACTCTACTTTTAAAACACTGTCTCGCTATGTTAAATGGGTTTAACATAGCGAGAAAGCTTTAAAATAAGCAACGGAGATCTCCGTTGCTTATTTTAAAGTTGTCTCGCTATGCTAAACCCATTTAACATAGCGAGACAGGTTTTTAAAAAAAAGCAACGGAGAAAGCAAGATCTCCATTGCTTTTTTTACTGTTTCGCTATGTTAAATGGGTTTAACATAGCGAGACAGTTTTAAAATAAGCAACTGACATCTCCGTTGCTTTTTTTACTGTTTTGCTATGTTAAACCCATTTAACATAGCGAAAACAGTAAAAAAAAGCAACAGAGATCTTGCTTTCTCCATTGCTTTTGCCCACAGCTCTGATGTACTGCGCAGGCGCGCAGTACATCAGAACTGCCGCGGATGCCAGACATCTGCGGAAGGGCAGTAAACAGGCATTATACTATGCCATTATTTAAGAAAAGTAATAGTTTCTTTTCTTAAATAATGTCATGGTATAATAGCAATAACCCACTTCTGGGTGTGGTTAATGCTGTATTTACCCACGGTTGGCTTTGTTTGGTCCCGAGGGCGAAGCCACGCCAACCGTGGGTAAATCCAGCATTACCCACACCCAGGCGTGAGTTATTGCTATAATATACCATATTTTCACAAGTGTTTGCAAGCAATCCTTTATAACTACAGCCCTATATTTCTATATGCTGACTATATGCTGACTATTTACTGTGCACTCCCAGCAAATTCTTTACATGGTGCCTTGCTCCATCATGTATGGCCTACCATTCATGAGACACTATGTTCAATATTAGAATATTGTTCATATTAGCAGAGTTTACCTCAAACAATTATTTATACCTGTGTCTGTGTTTGTCTTATCAGCTCTGTGTAGCATTATTTTTTTCTTACATCCACTGTTTTTTGTAGGGTCCTGTGGTATGACAGTTTCATACTCTACTTTTGTTTTATCAACATAATTAAGCAAATAATTTATATTTTTCTTAACCTCTTGCAAACACCTTTCATTATCCCAAACCCTGTACATACCACAAGGATTTTTGTTTTCACTGTGGATTCCTGTTATTTATTGTCAGTTTACAGATGCCTCCTTGGTAACACAGAATGTACTGTTCAGGAGATATTAATATAAATATTAGAATAATATCAGCATTAGCACAATGTGCAGCAACTAAATAGTTATTGGTTTGATTGTGTTTCTGTGACCCAAGTATGTTTAATATACTTGTTTTCTAACAACCACTGGTTCCTTAGGCCCTCCTAACCTGACACTATCACATTCCATATTTTATTTTCCTTTCCTAATGTAAATATGTAAAATATTTCTTACTTTTCATAACCTTTTCCAAATACTCTTCAGTAACTCAAGCCCTATGCACCCTACAGTGATGTTCACTGTGGATGCCTGCTATAATCTTATAGCTTGCAGATGGCATGCCTGATTCTCCAAAATCAAACCTACTGTCTGAAGGATATAGTCTTATGTTAGAACATCAGTGATATTAACACCTTATACCTACTGTCTGAAGAATATAGTCTTATGTTAGAACATCACTGATATTAACACCTTATGCTTCAAATGAGCAGTTATTTTTCTTTTTTATCTAAGTGTATTTGATCTATATCTTCTAATACTACATGCGTTGCCATCCAAGTACTGATGATTTTAATAACCTTGGTCTTAAACAAATGCTTTTATCAGTGGATATCTTCATTTTACCTAACATATTTCAATCTCTATAACCTTAGCTATCATTCTTAACATTGTGCATTGCTGATATTTATAACTGCTAGAACACAATGCAGTACAGATGTCAGCATCTCATCCACCTTCTTCTTTGTGGGACTGGTAATGTTTACTGTATAGCTGCAAGAAGAACTGGCTTTAGTAATGCACTGCAGTACACTGAAAACAATAAGTGGTACCCACCCCCCATCAGTAATGAAAGCAATACTCCTTAGACATTTGTACTGTCACTGATTGCCAACAATAAACCAAAAGTCCCAGTGACTGGCCATCTTGAAGGTCACTTTGCATGATTAGTGGGTTTCTTGATGTGTTTGTTGGTCTTACTTGTCTGTCCTCACTATAATTGTGTTCCCATACAACCCACTACCTGCACAAGCCCTCCAAACATTACAGTGGTACACCCCATTTTTGGATTACTAATGTAAATAGGCAAAAAAAGCATATTCCTACAACCATATGAAATAGCTAAAACAAGCTTCTATACACACAACTGGTAATTACTAGTATAAACAGCCATATAACACGTTATCATCATATAATATACTCTATTGCATATAGTCTAAACTAGATTACTGATTGCCATAATGCCACTGGAAAGCTCCATATTCAACTTAAGCATATATAACATTTGTACTTGTAATGAAATGTCTCTAAAAAGCACAATACAATATTACATGTAAAATAACAGTAAATATCACTTTTTCTATAAGAAAGGATTATTTTTGGGGGGTAACTGGGATGGAGTAGGGATATATTTTGGCAAAAGTGGTAAAATAAATGCAGGAGTCAGTCACTTTCAATCACAAACTGCCTCAATACCCAATCAATACAGTCACTTGTTGACTGTATTCACCCCTTGACTGTAACAGGTACAAGCATGCAAAATCTGAAGGTAATGCTACTCAATGCTAGAAGTCTAAACCTCAAAATGCACTCTCTCGAGGCACTCCTAAAAATGGAGAACATCGATATCTGTGCAGTAACTGAGACCTGGTTCAAGGCTCAGAGAGCACCCCTGCAATACCAGGCTACAACTCTTACCACATTTTTTGGCCACCAAACCAGGACCAAAACACTAAAGGTGGAGGAGTGTCAATATTCACCAAGGATATTCACACCACCAGGCTAGTTGGCCAACACAATGTGTCTGAAATTCTCCAAGTGCAACTAACACTAGGTAAGACTGCAATCCAAATTGTAGCTTGCTACAGATCCCCCACCATACCCCAAGATTCTCACTACACCTTTCTAAACATACTGGAAAATATTAAGATAGAATCAAACACCCTAATACTGGGTGATTTTAACTACCCTGCCATTAACTGGGAAAACTACTCATGTCCCAACACCTTTGCGCAACGGTTCTTGGAATTCATAAATTCCAACGCCCTGGATCAACTAATCTATAGTCCCACCAGGGGCTCCAATATCCTAGACCTGGTCATTACCAACATGGGAAATCAATGCTCCATACCTATGGTCACCCCCTCGTTAGTCAGGTCTGACCATATGCTAATCACCCTTAACATCCACATCCCACCCCCACCCCCCAGTAAAGAAACCACCATAAAAAACTTCTCCAAAGCCAACTTCATACTACTCAAGTCAGAAGTGACAAACTTCATGACACCCATGCAGACGGGAACTGAAAGTTCAACTGCTGAATCCTACACTAAGGCACTGTACGAGCACATCCACTCATGCATGAATTGTGCCATCCCAAATAGAACCAAAATGCTCTCATCCAAAAAAAGGAAGCCAATCTGGTGGTCCCCTGCCATAAACAAACTTTACAACAAAAGGAAGAAACTTTTGAAGAAAAGAGGAAAATCCCAGGATGCAAAAAACTCCCTTACTAGCCTCAGTAAGAAACTGAGATGCCTCATAAAATCCTCCAAAGCTAGTTACGAAAATAAAATTGCCAAAGATTCCAAAGACAACCACAAAGCATTCTATAACTCTATCAAGAATCTAAATGGCAATGCTCAGATCTGCTCTGAGCTAAAACAGAATGGCATTAAATATACTGATCCGAAGGATATTGCCAATATCCTGGCAGATCAATTCAGTGCACACTTCACCCCCCTCTCACCCCCTAAATGGCCCATCTCAATACCAGAAGATTGCCAAATTCCAGTAATAACGGCCACACAGGTACAAAATGCACTCTCTAAAGCCAAGAATACAGCATCCATGGGACCAGATGACATCCCGGGCTGTGTACTACATGAACTACAATATAAACTGGCACCTCACCTAAGTGTCATGTTTAATCATAGTCTCACCTCAGGTTTCGTACCCACTGAGTGGCACAGAGCTACAGTTATCCCAATCCACAAGGGGGGATCCACCTTGGATCCCGGAAACTACCGTCCCATCAGTCTGACAAGCCTTATCTGCAAGGCCATGGAGCATATTATCATGGAACTTATAAACAAAGACATTGGCAACCTTCAAACACTGGACCCCACCCAGTTTGGGTTTGTGAAGGGCCGATCTTGTCTCCTGAACCTGATTGACTTCTTTGAATCAGTCTCCAGAGCCATGGACAAGGGTAAGGTGGTCCACACAGCCTATCTAGACCTTGCCAAGGCCTTTGACACTATCCTCCACTCTGGAAACATAGATAAACTTACTAAGTTGGGCATTAATCCCTATGTCACCCAATGGGTTGCTAAATGGCTTACTGATAGAACCCACACTGTAAAAGTAGCCGACTCCAAATCCAGCTCCAGACAAGTGACAAGTGGAGTACCTCAGGGTTCAGTCCTGGGGCCGCTCTTGTTTGGCATCTACTTCTCTGAAGTACAGGTCAACACTAAGGGACTCTGGCTAACAAAGTTTGCAGATGACTGCAAACTGGGAGCCATTATTGAATCCCCAAAT
>NC_056728.1:1556583307-1556698307 GCF_019279795.1 Protopterus annectens | reverse complement strand
CATAGCGAGACAGTTTTAAAATAAGCAATGGAGATGTCCGTTGCTTATTTTAACTGTCTCGCCATGTTAAACTCATTTAACATAGCGAACAAAAAAAAGCAACGGAGATCTTGCTTTCTCCGTTAAAACACTGTCTCGCTATGTTAAATGGGTTTAACATAGCGAGACAGTGTTTTAAAAAAACGTGTTATACTAATGGAAAAAAGTCCGGGCGACCGGACCTTTTTCCATTAGTATAACTCGATTTACAACGGGCACGCTGGCCAATCAGCGTGCACGTTTTTCGGCGGTCATGGTATAATATACGTTTATCTTGACATTGAATTTGAATTAGCTACCTTCTGAGGGTGTTTTCAATATATATATATATATATATATATATATATATATATATATATATATATATATCGAGGTCTGATTATAACCAAATGAATGAATGAATACATAAATAAAACCTGACAGTGACTGCATTGACTTAGAGCTGTTACTTAATTGCTTTCTGTAGTCTAGGCTACACAATCTGAGTCCTACTATCTGTGATTGTCTACTATGTGACCCTGTGCAAGTTACTTAACCAGAAAGTTCTCCTGGATTGCCTCCGAAAAGGGAAAGCTGTATGCAGTGGACTTACCTTGTCAACAAATAATTAAGTAATAACCACAGTATTATATCTGTGCTCATTTTTGTCAAATAAATACAGTAAAGCCCACTGCACTCTGCGTTCATGTGTACCTGTGCAAGCACAAGTGCACACGCACATCCACACCCACACACACACACACACACACACACACACACACACACACACATGTTTAGAAATGCCTGAAAAGTATACCTATAACTAAAGAATACATATCATGCTGTAACATACCACAGCAAGTATAATTTTTCTGAAAAAATCCAATATTATGTTTAATGCACATTTCATAACACAGTAATGATGCAAATTACATACATACATACATACATACATACAGACTTTGTCTTCATCGGCAAAATACAAAGTTTGCAGTCTCAATGTGAAGAATGGCAATCAATATCTTGGAGACTGTAGAAAATATTATAGCAAACTCCATAGAATAATGTCATCTACAAAAATCTAAAGGCATCCTCTGTAAGTAGCATAGGCGACTTTATTGCAATGTACTTTACTGCATGTCACTCCCAACTTGAGAAAGATGATAAATTTTATTGACAGAAAGGTTTTAATTCATCAAAATTTTAAACACAAATAAAGCAACAAGCATTTCTTATAAACAGAAGATGAGCAGACTGCCTAGAAGATCAGGGTCACTGGACTAAACCTCTTACCTTATACCTTCTTGGTGTCATGCAGTGATTTATCATCTCATTAACATCATTGTTTGCAGAGTGACTTTAGTCTGCATACAATGACTGGAGTAAAGATGTTATTGTTAACCTAGTCAAGCATAACTTCAATGCAGTGCAGTCATTGGTTAACCTGTTTTGAGGTATTAACAAAACCTGCATAATAGGCTTATGACACATCACTTCACAACATTGCAAACATTAAACTTATCATCTGTTATATGTTTTTTATAATGTTAGGAAAATAAGAAACGTGTTTTCTACACACTATATACTAATGTGCAGTGAACCCAGATCTGTGTGAGACACCACTATAACATAAATAAAATATAATCTTATAGGAATTTAAATAGGAATTTGCAGTTGTTGGTATGAACACCATGGATTATATAATTTGTAAAAAAAAATACCATAATTAGAAAAGCAGGTAGAATGAACACAATATCTGATAGCACATATGAGGATATCAAATGATCTTATAACATTCACATGTGTATAGCTATTACAACAATGATAAAATTGCTACATAAAATGTTTACAATTAAGTGCTGTAAATCAAATGCAGAATATTCCAGTATATCAGATGCAGAAATATGTTTTAGGAAATGGCATTATTACCACAGTTCACATTAAATGAATGATCACATATGAGATAGCATTTTAGTGTGCCTGTCCAAAAGGCATACTATTGCAGTGTCAATGGGACAATAGGACTATGGGTTCTATTCCCATGCAAGTTAGATGGCTTGCTTAGAATGCAGAGTAGCAAATGAGGGTGCAGATTTCATGAAGGTGTTGTCCTTTAGATAAGCTGCTAAACGAAGATCACATTTATTTGACTTGGTGATACTTCGGGTGGATACAAAAGATCCCATGACATCTGATAACAAGAATAGATATACTTTATTTAACATAACATGAAAACATAATTTATGTATTTACAAACTTTACATATTTATAGGCACATATGTATACACATTTCTATTGCTTAATATTTTATATTTTTCTTATAACATATTCATTATTCTTTTTCGTCTATATTTTACCCTTATTCTTTCTACCACAACAAATAAATGAATTTTTGCAAAAAAATCTGCCAAAATCCATTTCCCAATAACATTTCATTCCGTCTTTCATTCCAAATAACCCATATTACATAAAATCTTTTCTTATCTACCCTTCTCACGCATTCTTTCTACTTATTCTAAGACCTGGATATAATTATATTCATATCCATATTGTCATTGATATTCTCAAAAAAAGAATCTTCGCACAACTTTAGAAATTTCTAGAGTTTCACCGCTCTTTTAAATTTCACAAAAATGCTGTGTTGTCTCTTACTCCCCACAAAATAAATATACTCTTTTAACTTTGTTTTTACTTGGCATGTTCCCCTTTACTGGTAACTTAATTCTTTCCATGAACAAACCTTGACACTCCATTATCATGGTATATGGATTTTTTCTTACTTTAGTGGCTTTAATCACACCTTTTAGTATTTGTTCCCAGGAATTTACATACTAATATTGTTTCATCACAGTACATTTGTGGCTGGGGTGCCATCTGTGTGTAGTCTGCATGCCCTTCCTGTGTCCAAGTGTTTTTTCTCCAGGTACTCCCATTTCCTTCCACATTCCAAAGACATGCATTAGTTGGATTGGACAGTCTAACTTGACAATAGGTGTGATTGTGTGTTTGCATGGTATTAAATAACAACTATGGCAGGCTAGACACCCAGCAGTGTGAACCTTGGTTCTAGATGATTGTCACTGTTGAAATGACATCCCTGCCTCATGTGCAAGAAGAGCAAAATGTGTTCTGATAGATGGATTTTGCCACATCACATTATTATATCACATCTTTTTGTCTCTATATAATCAGTTTTTATTTTCCATGTTAGCATTTTTGTTTTGACAATCATTCACATATTATTTTTTCCCTTTTCTTATTTTCATCATTCCCAGAAGATTTTGTACTTCTATTTAAATATTCTCACTATTACATTTTCATTCTCTGTCTGTACTCACTTTAGTTTTCTATAAAAGCTTAAAGAAGCAGGATACACAGTTGGATTTAATAACTTCATCCTCACTTATATACAACATACCTCTTTTCCTTGGGTTTAATCTTGAACCCCATATATAAGAAAACATCACTTGTGCAACTCCCTTTTCATATTTTACTAGGATCTTACATTTGTTATGTTCTCCATTTTTCCCAAAATACCGACGCCATTGGATTAACCTTTTCTTGACTGCTAATCCACTTGTCCTCCACAGATGGCACATTTCTTTAATTTCTTTTATCAGCCCTTCCCATTGCATCATAAGTAAATCATTTTACGAGAAACACTTCAATCAATGAAAAATACACACACCCAACTTTCACCAAATCACCCAAGGCCTTACTTTTATCTTTATTTGAGTTCATTACCATTTCCTTTAAACACCCATCCATACAAACCAGTACTTCTCTCATCAATATTTTGTTCTTAGCATCTACAACTATGTCATCCTCAAATGTCAAAAAAACTAGTATCACCACATCCTTTTGCATCACGTATCTAGCAACTTTTATTATGTAAACTACTTTATTCACTATCACATTCATCAGCAAAGTATACAGTATTCTTTGTTCTATGATTTCCTTGACTTATACAAAATTTCATGGCTATTGTGTGCTCAGCCACCCACTCACTAACCTTCTCCCCCTATTATTCTGATATGTTGACATGCACATACTCCTAATTCTAATACCTATGTCATACTTCTCCATAACATTCCACACAGCATCATATCCTGTGGTATCAAATGTCTTGCTAAAATCACCTAATGTAAGTTTCACACCCTTCCTTTTCCTTATAACATCATCCACAATTTCTCTTAGAGCCAGTAACATTTTTTTACATCCCTTCCCTTTCATACCATATATACTTTTTTCCATAATATTCATCATCCCCCCTTTCATTCTCCTTTGTGTTATTCCACCCCCAAAAATGTATAATCTGTGTTATTTAGCACAATGGGTCTTCATTTTTTACTTCATTATTTTCATATGTCTTCAATAACTTTTAGTATCCCACTATATAACTCTTCATAAGCAAAACCTTCCTTCAACCATTCATTCATTGCATTTACAAAATAGGAAACAGAATCAAATTGAGCAGGTGAAAGCTGTTTCAATAACAAATTCAAACGCAACAAATTAAATGAAGAACCAGCTAACAAAGCATTATATAAAATGCTTGTTTAATTTCACAAAGGTAAAAATAATAAAAAATATATAACAGATGAGTGCTTTCACACCAAAGGTGCTTCATCAGATCTGATGAAGCAAACTTGCACTGAAAATATACCTAAAGAAAACGGAAATGGTCATTACATAGTAGAAAATAATGGCTATGAAATCATTCCACTGGTGGGACCATCTGTCTTAGACTGCAGGTTGCCTTCCTTTGCAAGAAATGCCTTTTTTTCTGAATATGAAAATGGATTAGTGCATTAATAGGGAAAAAAATTCCTAGCCAGTATGCAAAATGAAACATTGAAACTTGCAGTTTCCATGGATGGATGGGTCCAGGAGAAGATTATTTGTGTCTATATCAGTTTGTCACAATGTAATTGCAGCGAACACAAGGTCACTGACCCTCATTCATAGAAAATCATTTCAGCAATTTGCTGAATTTACTGAAGACAAGTAAACACTTTCCCTACAACACGACAGACAGCTACGCAATTTGAACCCACCCAAGTGGGGGGCTTCACCCCCCACACCCCGATGTGGGGGGCTGTGCCCTGTGCCCCCCACATCACCCCTAACTATATCTATATATATGTATATCTATATCTATATCTATATATATGTATATAGATATATAGACTTATATATATATATATATATATATATATATATATATATCTATATATATGTATATATATATATATATATATATATATATATATATATATATACTTTTATATATATATATATATACACACACACACACACACACACACACACACACACACACACACACATATATATATATATATATATATATATATATATATATACAAAATCTCACTACAGTGGAGAAAAGGACAATGTTGTGCTGTAGGGCAAGTATTTACATGCAAACAAAAATGTAGATCGACAAACCAAATAATCCAGAAAGGGAGGACACCAGCAATTCCACACTGAACACGATGGATTTTAATATATAAAATCACTAAAAATACTGAAATTTACATGGTTAAAATAAACAACTAAGCACTTTCATCCCTCCTATGGGGACTTCTTCAAAACAATTTCAAACAACCTACCCAGCATTCAAATGCACATACTAACTGAATAATTAACATGTAGTTGCTTGATCTGAATTATTTAAAGCAGCACCCACAGTAAAATTCTAACATTACTACTCATGTTGCAACGTACACTAAAAATATTAATTGACAAAAAAAATATATAATGAAATTCTCCTAACACTTGATTTATTTTTAACACAGAATTAACATTCACCATTTTGTTAATACCTGGATATTTCATTGAATCCAATTTAAGTTGCCATTTTAACTCACATACGTCCAAAAATTCACTTTTGGATGACAAGCAGGGGAGGGTATTATGTGAGCTGCAATACTGGCGTTTTTATTGGATGTCTCTCTTGCTAGCCTGCTTATTCTTTGAAATGTTTTCTTAACCCTACCACTCTTTTGCTGTGTTGGTTTTATAAACCTGTGTCTCCGGTCTATACCCTGTATAGTAATCTGATCTCCAAGATCCCTTTCTCTCCTCTTGAATTGCTATTGCCTGCTGTATAAGCTATTCATGTACTCTTCACACCCATTGGTTTCCATAGATCCAGGGTACTGAGTTCCAACCCAGCACACCAGTATTGCTCTTGAGTAAACCTCCCTTAGTCTATATTGTCTACTGGTCATTGAACCAGAGCTCAGCAAAGTCTGGCATTTTAGCCTGTGTTCCAGAAGTGTTTTACTTGTATCCAGTGACAGCCAGGCAAAATCAAGTACTTTTGATAGCTAAATTGCACTAGCTTAAGTTTTCTTAAGTGATCACTACTGCGTCTTGCTTTTTTGTGTGCATTTCACTGATTTTTTTTGCAAAATAATTGCTCCTCCTCTCACTGTTGCTGCTGCTATAAGACTGTCTTGAAATCACCTCAGCAAAGTATTTCCACCTAGCTGTTTAATTGGTTTGTGGTAGCATTGCATTTTTGGGTTTCTTCTGCTGTGCTTTTAAATTAGGAGGACTGCGTTTATTCATCTTGTAGCAGGAAGTGTTTGCCTGGTCTATCTGAGTTGGGGAATACACAAAAGGACTCATAGTGTAGTCATTTTATTTACCAGAGGGCTCACTAGTTTTCTGTTTTTTCTGGGCTGCTATAAAGTTTGTGTATTTGCATGGGTTAGTACAGCCTTGCACAGTAGCAAAGAAGTAGAAAGCAAATTTTCCCCTGTAGAACTGTTCATAAAACTGTAGTCTGTAAAGCAGCAAAATACAGAGCAAATACTTTTTGCACAGACAAGCTTAGGGCAGTTAGTTGTGTGTCAAGTGGAGATACCTACTGATTTAGTAGAATTCAATACTTTGTAAATATTAGTTTGCAGAACTTAGTTGTTGTTTGTCTTTTGGCTTTTCCCGGTTAGGGGTTGCCACAGCGGAACTACAGTCCGCTAATGATTGGCAGTAGATTTTTATGGTGCCGAGTTGCCAGCTCGATGCCCGACCTTCAATGAAGGCATGTTCATTCACACATGTCTTTCGGAATGCCACTCTACCACGGGGAGGACATGCAGACTCCACACAGAAGGCACTTTCCGCACTCCAGCCGAGAATCGAACGGGAGAACCTCTTGCTGTAAGGCAACAATGCTACCACTGCACCACCACAGATGCAGAGCTTAGTACTATCTAGTATAATCTGCCCGAAAATAAAGCACCCCTATTAGTCTGTAGTAACAAAGCATGCTTAAGTGCCTTCTAACCTTAATACAACACCCTTGTGTAGCTCACCAAACAAAGGACTGAACAGTATGGATATACAACTTCCTAACTTGTGTTTCATGTTTAGCAACAAGCACTTAATCCTTAAAGAAACAGACACATTATGTGACGGGTCTTCTTAGTCAATGCATCCAGAGGCTAAACACTTACTAACTAGTGCACATCAGGTTGTCGAAACCACACTCACAACACCAACCTCACATAGCACACAACATGTACACAGACTAGCATATACTGAGGTACTTAAAAGCAATCTTCCTAAACAACAAAAATTACCAAAATGACCTGTTATCAAAGCTATGCCTCAGCAAGCCCAAAGGCACTCAGATAAACAACGGCTAGCATGACACATACTGTCAATTTCAGTGGAGCTTCAAACACTCCCCAAAAACAAGCAAGCACACTTCCTAGGAATTTCATCATAGGGGTCTCCATAGTAAGATATACTGATGCTCCTCTAACCAGACTGAGCAAGGAGTAAATAACTGTTGGTTGTTAATCTGGAGCCAGAATCGGACAAATCATGCACTCAAGTCAGAATGATTCTAGTATAGTTCATGTAAATGTAAATGATCTGAGATGTACCAACCAGGACTACATGAAGAGAGGGATTCACTTCATAAGCTTCTTGAAAGTTCAAAAGACAGAAAACTCAAAATACTGAATCTCAGAATATTGAAAACACACAGGATACCAACACTTACTATATTCCAGCAAAACTAAATACAGAAACAAATAAAAGATAAACCATTTACCACTTCTCCAAGTATAAGCAGAGGGACAAGCCCCCCTGCACCACCGCCACACCCCCTGCTACTTAAATATATCAACTCCGAGATTGCGCTCCACAGAACAAAATGGCAAATATACCATAACATGTTTCATGACTGCCTATTGTAACCTTAGTCATGTTCCCTTCTAAGTTGTTATACTACAACATAACTCATGTTAGTGCAGTGAAGTGTGATCTCGGAGTTGATATATTTAAGTAGCAGGAGGTGTGGGGGGTGCAGGGGGGCTTGCCCCCTGCTTGTACTTGGAGAACAGTAATATGGTTTGTCTTGTATTTGTTTCTGTATCTACTTCTGTTGGGATATAGTAAGTGTTGGTATCCTGTGTGTTTTCAGTATTCTGAGATTACAGTATTTTGAGTTTTCAGTGTTTTGAACTTTCAAGATTTTGGTCTCAGTCTTTTGAAATTCAATATTTTTGGGCTTTCAAGCTTATGAAGTGAATGCAAAGAGGGATATTATGGAGGTTTAGACTATGTGTCTAAGGCTGGTATGACCCTAGCACTGAGAAGCATATTGCCATCACTGAGGGTGATGTCACAGTATGACCAAAAGGTTGATTTCAACAACTGGCTATCTTTCTGGTGTCATAGGATCATAGGAGATTACCAGGCTATCAACCTGGAAGTTATTTTAAGCCTAGGTATTTCAACCCAATGTAATACCATAGATGTACTAGTCAGTACCCAAGACTGCATTTAGTGATGACTGCCCATGTTCAGGAGAGCTGTGGGAAATATCCCTGGTAAGAAGTTACAGTGCACCATCCACTTTACCAGTTTCCTCGTATCATAGAGCTGCTCTGTTTCACATGAACTGGTAGCCTTTTCCAAAGATGTGGCAGCTGCTGGGAGATAAATCTTTCCTTCCAGCATGTCCTATTTAAGTCACAGTAATGGGTAGCCCCAGACCTGTTTGATTTATAGATATGCAGTAAGTTCATTAGGTTTTGGTCTTGGGTTGCTCTGTAGGCCAGGCATAAGTCTCCCTTAAGAAGTCTATATAATACAGAGTATAGTGACAGGGATTTTAGTCAGTCTGTGTAAGGCATATGCTGGAGGCTCTTGATCTTCTTTGTTAGAAACCTTGGAGGTCTCTCTAATTGCTGTAGGTGCTTAGTACGGTACATACTGAATGGGCCGTTATACTCAATTATGGGCCAGATAAGTACCAAGCATACGGATGGATCCAATATTAGTCCAAACAAGCAAAAGAACAAGTTCCTGCAGCAAACAAGGTCTGATATTAATTCCATGAACCACAGCACAAGTTCAATCCAGGAAATGCTTGTAGTTTGTAAAAACTTTAATAAAACCTTCATAAAATGTACAAATGCTGCACATTTGTATGTTTTATTAAAGTTTTTACAAGCTACGAGCATTTCTTGGTTTGAACTTGTGCTGTGGTTTGGGGATCCACTATTAATAAGCTTGGGAGGGTATGGTTAACAGATGATGTCGCTTTGTCAGGGATGGTCTGCACCTTTACCCTCTAGGCTTTCAAAATCTTACTAAAATTTTATCCACCCCTACAGTGCCTCTTTTAGGCAATGCCAAATTGACAAATCTACCCACATAGCAAAATCAACTTAACTGAACCTCAAGGTTTTACTGCTCAATGTCGAGAGCCTAAACAGAAAAAAAAAAAACTACACTCCTTTCAAGCCCTCCTCACGCTTGAGAATATAGACATCTGTGCAGTTGCTGAGGCATGGTTTAAAGTGGCAAAGAGTACCCCGGTAGTGCAATGTTTCAGTGTCTTCCACACCTTTAGACCAGTACCTGTACAGACAAGGACCAAAGGTGGAGGTGTCTCAGTATACATTAAAAACAAGCAGACATCTAGAGTGGTTAAACAGGATGATGTGCTGGAGTTTTTCCACATGCAGATCACCATAGACAAAATCATGTACCATATAATAGCGAGGTATAGGTCATCCTCCAGAACCCAAGAAGCCAAAAATGTACACTTGGACCAACTGGAGATACTTACCATCCAAACTAATACCCTACTCATGGGAGACTTGAAATACTCCTCTATAGATTGGGAATCCTGCACAGCTTGAAATCTACAGATACAGAGATTCCTGGACTTCGTAAATACAAACACACTTGGCCAAATAATAAAGATGCCCACTAGAGGATCTAACATACTAGACCTCATGCTCATAAATATTAAATAAGACAATAGCCCCCCCCTCCCAATGTTCCTCCCTGATAAGGTCTCCTTTGAAATCAAACTAAACTCTATAATCCCATTAAAACCACTAACAGTTCGGAACTCTTTCAAGGGAATTACTTTCATTAAGCACTGGTTTATCAAAATTCAATGCTCCTCCAAACCCCGAGAACATAGCAGCCTATGCTAAATTGCTATTCAGTCCAACCATGTCAATGGCTGCAAAGAGGCTGTTGCATCTACTTGAAGTTAGCCAGGACTAGCTCCAGAAACAAACTGCCTAGGTGGCATCCTAAATTAAACAGGATACATGACAAAAGGAAAAACATATAGCAAAAATCAGGAAGGGTAATTCCCATAAAAATAAAAACTCTCTTATCAAACTAAATAGGAACCTAAGATGATTAATTAGGTCATGCAAAGCCAACTTTGAGGTTAAGATAGTCTCTGGTGAGAGATAACCATAAGGTCTTCTTCAGCTATGTCAAAAACCTCAAGGGAAACAAACAACAATATGCTGAACTGCTGGCTAATGTTAATAATGCCACATTAATCGAGACTGGCAATATATCAAACTTGTTAGTGGACACATTCAGTTCCAATTTACTCCCCTGTGACTCCCAAACATCTCCCCTAAAATGCCCTCAAACATAACCCTTCCAACTATAACTAGGGAGTATATAGTGGATGTGCTCACTAAAGTGAAGAAAATGGCCTCAGTGGGCCCTGGTAATATCCCAGGTGCCTCCCAAGCAGTCTAAAATATATCTTATCAGGACTGTTGGAGTCATTATTTAACTATAGTCGTAATACAGGCTTTGTGCCATGTAAATGGAGGACTGTAATTGTCATCCCCCTTCATAAGGGAGGACACTCAACAGATCCTGGAAACTACAGACCCGTTAGTCTAACTAGTATTATTTGCAAAGCCTGGAAAGAATTATCATGAAAATAATCAACAAGGACATAGGAGACCTCCAGACACTGGAGCCATCCCATGTAGCATTGTCAAAGGAAGGTCATGCTTACTGAATCTGGTGGACTTCTTTGAAAAGGTCACTAAGGAAATGAAAGATGGGAAAATGGTGCATACTGCCTATCTAGATCTGGCTAAAGCTTTTGATGCAATACCTCACTCTGGCATTGTCAACAGACTTACAGAACTAGGTATAAACCCCTTTATGACAGCTTGTTAGCTAACTGGATCATTGACAGGACCCAAGAGGTTAGAATCTGTGACTCCACTTCCACAAAGTGACCAGTCACCAGTGGATTCCCCAAGGACTCTGTGCTAGGTACTTATCTTTGGCATTTACCTCTCAGATGCCAAAACAAATGTCAAAGGCCTCTGGCTAACCAAGTTTGCAGATGACTGCAAATGTGAGCAGTCATTGAATCTCCACAAGATGAGAAAACCCTTCAGGAAGGTCTAAAACAGACAAGCACTCGGTGCCAGAGCCATGGTTTAAAACTCAATACCAAGAAATGTATTATAGTAACCTTTGGGAAGTCAGCTACCCTGGATAACTATGTCTTCAATAAAACACTCCTAAAAGATTATTCACTAGTCAAGGATCTGGGAACTCATGTAGATAGCAACCTAGCCTTTGATCAACATGTGTCCAAGGAGAAAATACTTCTCTGTTGCTCAACTTATAAGCAAGGGCACAGCATCTAGGTCCAGAGAAGTCATCATACCACTGTACTCAGCCCTCATCAGACCCATCCTAGAGTATAATGCCCCCTTCAGTATGTACCTGGCCAGACACATCCAGCAAATGGAATGTTCACAAAGGTTCCTTATAAAAAAGAATACAGGGAGTAAACAGAATGTACTATTCTGATCACTTCAAAGCCCTGCATCTTTACTCTGTATCATACATACAGACTTCTGAGAGGAGATCTTTGCCTGACATACAAGACATCCCTAGACCCTGTTTTGATGGACATTTTGCACATCCACAAAAAAGCAAACAGCATTAGATATACTAGACTAAAGGAACTAAATTTTACTTGTGACATAAATAATGCATGTTGCAGAGACAGATATGTTTCTCAGAGAATTCCCATTCTCTAGAACAGGCTCCATATTCATGTGAAGCAGAGCTCCTCCCTATCTCTATTTAAGTTCAACTTGGACCAATGGATAGATAATCAGAAATTCATGACTGGTCTGGTGTCTATGTCTCTGGTTGACAGAGGCAGTCAGTAAATTACCCTTTTGCAAATCAAATTTGTGGGTTACATTTGGGTTGCACAGCTAGTGGTTCTTAGCATAGAATACACCTATGAAGCCATGAACATAGTAGTAACACACTAAGAAATCAGGGACAGAAGAAATTACATGAGTGGGAGCATTAATGTTGGGAAGTTAACACAAATATATCTTCAAAATGTAAATTCAACACGATGAAGGTATACACCTTTGAGTACAGTATTCACTTTAATTGGGGGGAACCCCAGCTAACTGTCAGCTGTTTTATGCAAGTTTAGGAAGCTTCCCCACCCTTCAAATTGGTGACAGGAAATTATTAAAATGATTTCAAATGAAACACCAGTCTTCAAACATATGACAGACCCAGCATAAAAACTAATTGTAAGAGAAAGAGAATTCTTAGATTAAATCACTGAGCAGAAGCAATCTGATTTGAGGAGAAAACCAGTAGCATTAAGGTCAGACCTAAAGCTTCCATGGGAGGGGTGGTGTTGGACTTTCAAACATTAGTGACATTCTCTTAATTTTAGTACTGTAGTTGGCATCAGCATCAGGTTTATTTTGGAGTTTACTCACAGCAGCATAGCTTGAATCAAGCCTTCAAAATGCATGAGTAAGAGAAGACAAGCAGATGGTGATTCACTGACAGATCTCAAAATGAAAAGCAAAATGTCTATTGAGACACTAGCCCCGGGATTCACTAATCCTCCATGTAAGACTAAATAAGTCTTACACGGAAACTGCAGTCTAAGAGGATGATGTCAGCGTGCCATGCATATTCATGAGGGCGCGCTGACTCAACTCTAAGGCTAACATGGATCATGCACGAGTGCAGGGGGTGTGTCAGACTGCCGAGCAGTCCAAAAATCCACACCCCTGCAAGTCCCACAATCGCAAAATGTAAATGACATGAGCGAGTCCGCTCAAATGTGTACATACACAACACTACACTCCCCCACATTCTAAACTCCTGTACAATTATAAAATGTAAAACTCTTATTATTTTTTTTATTATTCCCAAAATAGCTGCCCATATTTGTGCATGTTTGCGCAGGTTTGCCCATTGCTTAGCTACAGTTAGCAGTTTAGGCATTGAAGAGGGTAATAAGACACTTATATGCAAATTAAGCCAAATAACAATAGCGTAGTGGTAGAGCCTTCGCACAAAGAGGAGGCATTCCCAGTTCAAGTCCCTCCACTCTCCTTAATATTTTCTGTATGAAATTTGTATAGAAAAATAATTCCTGACATTTATCTTTTAAAATTTAGTAAAAAGCATTGAAATGGCCTATGTAGTAGTGAATTATATTTTATACATATATAAGAAGATGAATTGGTTATGCATACTGATGAATGCATAAATAATGTATCTTAAGCAATGTGAAGCACTGCTAAGCAGTTTACCAGTATTAAGCACATTTAAGTATAATTTCTCATAGCTTAGCACTGCTTTAACTAGCGCAATGGCTTTGTGCGTAGCTGCGCATCGTGCCAACTACCGCAAACAAAACATGTTTGCGCAAAGCTGCGCACCACGCTAACTAGCGCAACGTTGGGCAACGTCGAGCAACGTAGAGCAACGTTGGGCAAAGTTGAGCAAAATCAGCTAAACACAGCCACACCTCCTAGCCGGTCAGGCCAGTAGTAAAATAAAAAGCAATGACAGGTCTCGCTCCCGGGATACTGTGCACCATAATCACAGTACTGAACCACTAAGCCATGACAGCTTTTGATATTCATGCATTGTCAACATACACATACATATTAATGAAAGTTTACCCAGTGCTAAGCAGGTGTGCTCTCAGCTGAGAATTTTCAAAACCAGCCAATCAAAAATAAGTGTGGGAAATAAGGCATATTTAAGCTCCATAGGCAGGAATACTTGCCATAACTGGTTGTAGCTCCCAACTGCAGGCAGAATGGCTGGTGTTGGAGAGGGCTCTCTCTTTCGAGCGCAATGGTGGGGCATTGAGGAGTCAAAAGTGATGGTTTGGCTCCTCACCCATAATCATGATGCCAGACTCCTGCAGGGCCAGTTCCAGGGCACTGAATACAAAGTGGAAGCATGGAACCATCTTTTCACATGATCTCACCAATGCCACAGGCATCCCTCGGACTGGTGAGCAGGTCAAACACCACTACGCAGACTTGAAGAGATGCAAGCAAGACCAACTAAACCAGTGGATACAGGACGCCCATGGGATTCGAAATGCCCCACTACTGAATAGGTAGCCATGGAATGAAGTATGTAAGAATTGCTATTGTAGTCGATATTATGGATAGGTATATGTCTCAATATCACTTAATTTACTTCACAGCTGCAGGTGTCCGTGCTGCGAATCAGCAAACCTTTGCAGCTAGGCTGCTAAGGCTGCACCACCAGGCAGGTTAGTAATTATTCTGCATGCATTGTTATATAAAATAAGTGAGAGAGCCTAAAAAAAGTGTTGTAGCCCAATAATAAAGGTATAATAAGTCTTGAATAACCTCTCCGCATGTACTGTTATGTAAAATAAGTGAGAGAGCCTGAAAAAGAGTGTTGTAACCCATTAATAAAGGTATAATACATCTTGAATAAGTTGTCTGCATGCACTGTAATACAAAATAATTGAGAGAGCCTCTAGAAAAGTGTGTAATGTAATTAATAAAGGTATAATTCCTGGAGTGTGTCCATGTCACTTTCTTCGAAATGTTGTTGTACTCTTGCATTATAGAAATAGTACTGTTGTATTAAGCGCTGTCAACCCACGCTTGGGTAGGCCCATAGAAAGTGGATGAAGGGAGTGCCAGTAGCTGTTAAGCATATATATAGTCCTCAACTGTTGTTTCATGGCTGGCATGTATAGGTAAATCTGGCACATGAGTAGCTTGTTATTGTGTTCCCCAGAAATGTCAGTGTGCTGATAGAAATGTAGGGGGCTGTTAAAATATAACTGATAATGTCACCTGAACACATCCAGATATGTAGATATATAAATATAAATAAAATATATAAATACGTAGCAGTAACATCTGCATCCTGGACAGTTTGTATGTCAGATACAGGTCAGCTATATAAGGAACTAGCAAAACCCATTTCACAACTTAATGGACATTGCCTAGTGTAATAATACATGTAGGGGATATATACCTGCAGTCAATAGTAATGTAGTGTAAACTATAAGTACATATAAGTTGTTAGTGGAGGTATTTTTTTACACCCTACTGTATGTGCATAAACAATGCAATTCCACTCCTCAGTGGGTATGTCTAATCTTAAAATATTTGTTGGGACATATGTCATATTGGTTTATAAATATCTGCATTTACTTTGATGCATGTGCCCTGTTCAAATACCACAATCTTGGTGGCCTGTTGCCACCAATCAATCCTGCATGCTGTTGGAATGTCCACTGTTGTTCTATATATGCATGTGTTATGCTTGCTGTTCAACTGTTGGAACTCTGGTGTGTTAGGTTAATGGGAATATTACTGCATGCTGTTACAACTAATTTAGAATGCTGTTGGCTGTTACCAACCCATATTGTCATTAAATCCTCCTAAACATAGAATGTATGGGAAGGCCAGTCCCAGCGGACCCACCTGTCCCACCTCAGCTGGCGATGGCACCTGGCACCAGCAGGTCTGATGTCCAGCCTGGGACCTCCTCCTCCGTTGGCCCTGTGCCACCTTCGGGAGGAAGCGCTGCAGGGTATGGGGCCCAACCCCCTGCAAGCGTGGCCAGAGGAGGGCCACCTATCACCCTCTGAATGGTCCGGGCTGTGGTGCATAGGGAGATCGAGCGTTCAGTCGCTGATCCTCTATGCCAGCTTCAGGCATGTGTGGCATGACTCATGGGTGAGCCTGCCCCTCCTACGCAGCCCCCAGCACAGCCACCCTCTGGGCTGTGAAGGTGCAGTGGTGACTGCCCATAGGTGGGGATCTTAGTTCCACTGTTGCCATCTGTGGGCTCAAGGGCTTGCAATTTCCAAACATCCTTCCCCGTCAATGGTGTTCACCCACCACATGCCCCGCCCCTGTATACATCTTGTTTGTCTTGTCTGTTTACCTCCGCAACCTACCTCCCCAAATATACCTACTTTCCCTACCCCACATTCCACTCTCATCTGAAAGAAAAACGCAATCTGCTCCCAAAAAAAATTACGCCCCATACATAGCTGCCCATTTTGCACACATGTCCGCTGGACACATAAACTGATATTTAATTGGCAGTACAACATACTTTGTTGTCCTCACCTCTCTCTTAGGGGGTTGAAGGTTTCAAATTTCCCCCCAAATTTCTAGCATATTCTCAGCTGTTGCTGTTAAAGAAATGGGCAGCTATGGACCTTCCCTACACCTGTCCTGCACATCCTGAGCTGTTTTCCCTACTGTCTTTCCCTCTTTATGCTCCTTTTTCACCACTTTCCTATCTCACCATTTTCTTTTCTTTCAAAGAAATGAGCGCGGGGGTTAGCGGGAGTAAGCACTTTTAAGCAGTAGTTAGCGGGTTTGCTCGAGTGTGCGATTGTGTGTGCTTAGCTAAGTATTGCTAAGCTTCGCGCAAACCCGCGCAAACCTGCTTACAACTGCTTAAAAGTGCCTTAGTCACCCTACATGTGAAGGCCCTTGTTCTGCTCAGCAGCAAAATAAAACACCACTATCAGTCTTGAACCCCGGACTTTGGACACACTAGACTGTATGAAGTACCACTAAGCCACAGTAGATATGCAGCAGGTTGTTGCTGAAATATATATATATATATATATATATATATATATATATATATATATATATATATATATATATATATATCATGCATCAGAATAAGTGAATGTAAATGAAAGATAGGAATGCCATAACACAAAACCTGTTCTGTGGAACTTTACCAGCAGTTGTTGTGGAATTGCATTACATGACTGTGATAACAGAACCAGACATTCTAGCAGTAAATAATGTTACAGCAGCACTTTGCAACCCCCACACAGTATCATAGCAGGACAATCCCCACCCAAACTTACAAAATACATGTGTGTTCAGGGTCCAGCAAGGATGTAGGTAGGCATACTCAGTACTGGAATTGTCCAGTTTTCATGAGCATCCTGTGCTAATGTCAACAATAAAAAAGCACCAACTGTGCAGAAGTGAGTACATTAATATTCACAGTATAGCAGTTCACAAACAGTTCATGTGCCAAATGAATACATCTCAATAACTACGTATGTATGGCAGCTAATTGTATAAGTAGAAAAGAAACTACATACTCCCATGTATCTTTTGTTAGCATTTGTAGGGGTGAGTACAATTCTACCCTGACAACTGTGTACTGGAAGTGGCAACATTCAGGTCTGAGTACAACATTCCAATCACTGGCTACACCCCTAGCTCCAGTTATAAGAAGTATACCAACCTTCTGACTTACACAACGGTGTCCACAGCAAACACGCATTGGCCCCACTTTGGAAAGCTGAAAGGGCTACGCCTACCTGACCTAGCAATTTATAGCATTGAGTTGCTATGACAATGAGTAGTGCAATTACCACACAGCAGGCTGCATGCAATTACCAAATGGTGGCCAATAATTGGTGCAGAGGCCATCACATGCACATGTGCAGATACCTATAAAAGCAGGCTATACTTGCTGTCCATACATGCAATCATTTCATTGCAGCTACGGAGAGAGAGAGAGAGAGAGAGAGAGAGACACACACAGACAGACAGACAGTCACCGACATCTACAACAACAGCAACAGAAAAAAAAGATATTAAAAAATATATATATATTAAAAAAATAAATAAGATATTAAAAAAAAAATAAAAGAATGCAAAACACATGGAACTGACAAATACAAACACATACAAAGGAAAGGTATGTAACAGATATGTATTTACTGGCATGTAGTAGATGTTTTTGAAGAGTACTCTACATACTTTGAATCATCCATATGTGGCAGCAGTACGTATCTATGTACAGATGCCCTGCATAACTACTGCCATGGAGAAATTAGTGTGTAGCTGTGTGCAGTGGGATATGACTGTGACATATGTAGTTCAGCATTAAATGTCAAACATCTGATCCATGTTATCTGTGTTCTGTACATTAGTGTGTACAATGTATGTTTGGGGGAGTAGCGCATACAGTTATATAAACATGGATGTGACAGAGTAACAAATGCATGATAGTCATATTAACGTGTAGCTTAGCACTGTCAACAGCTGTACCAGGCTAGTATGCTAATCTAGTATTTGCAGCTATATATACACCCTCTAATATTACTGTGTGCTCACATGTGACACCTGTTCATGTTGCAGCAAGGCCCAACTGGTCAGCCGTGAGGGCCACGGACTTACAACAGTGTGGACCTTGTGTGTGTATGGCACACACATACAGAAAGATCTGTCTGTGTCAGATATGTTAGCATCTGTACATGTGCACAGAGCAAGGGACATACTGCAACTGTTTGTGAAGGGTGGACATATATATGTTGGTGAAGGTTGTTATGTGCATATTTCTATGTAGGTTGTAGTTGGTGGCAAACAGGACAGCATACAGTGCTGGTATATGACATGTGGTGGTTAAACACTGTGGGTATGATTTGTCAGGTTTGCAGTGTTGCAGCCAGTGAGGCCTGCTAAAGCTACATGGGCTGAGAACACCTTCAGTGCATTCCACACAACACTGTGCAATAGTATTACATAACTGTATACCTCACAACCTTCACATAATTGATACTCCCACCATGAAAGGTGGACTGTATATGTGCCTATATGTATATCTATATGTACACCAATGGATGTTTATATGTATGTGTGTGTATATATATATATATATATATATATATATATATATATATATATATATATATATATATATATATATATATATATATATATATATATATATATAGAGAGAGAGAGAGAGAGAGAGAGACAGGGTCATATTTACTGCGACAGATGCCTGGTGACAAAACCATGAACTCAAGCTCAATGTTGAAACTGGATTGGCATCCCTTCTGGCAAAAACTCCGTACCCATTAACTACCACATAGGTGGTAGTCTACTTAACACCGAAAGTGTGATAAGAGACCATGGGATACAGGTGGACAGTAGTCTCCCCTTTGATAATCACAGTGCCACACTAGTCATGTAATCTGTCTATGTGGCACACCTCCTCACAAAAGGGGTGTCATCCCGGGAATATAGGTCAGTGTTCCCCTCTACTCATCACACATAAAACCCATTATAGAGTACAATGCCCCATGTGGTAAGTACCTCACAAGACATCTACAGCAACTAGAAAGGCCACAGACATACCTCACAAAGGGTAATACTGGCCACAAACAGATGCCCTATGCAGACCGTCTCACAAAACCACAGCTAGACTGTGTTGCATACCGCCTACCCAGAGGTGACCTCTGCCTAACATACAAAGCTATGTCAAACCCAGAGCTGTTGGACATGCTCCACGTAAGCAGATCACAATCCCTATGAGCTACACTCTCTAGGGACCTAAACCTTGCCACCTCAATAGACAGAGCATGCTGGAGGGATAGATTCCTATCTCAGAGACATCCCATACTCTGGAACAAACCACCTATCAATAGCAAACCAAGCTCGTCATTAGCAGTCATCATGAATAATCCTGATGATTGGATGGGAGATAGGAAATACACACCGGGAATCACCTCTGTGGCTCTGCTGGACAGGGACACGTGAAATTAAATTACATGTGTGTCAAAGGCCAGGGTAGCGTATGGCTAGGCTTCTATAGGCCCTAGGGCTAATAGCCTATTACCTACCTATGAACCGATACACACCCACATGTACTTGTTGCAATAATTGTTATGTGAGGTTGACTGAGTGTGATGGTGAATGTGTTGGTGAATGTGTCGAGGTTGTTTTTCACCTATAATGAATAGCCATCATTGACAGACTTTGCTGCATTTGAACAGGTCTGTAATATACCTCAGCCATAAGCCCTCACTCACACAATTCAATATAAACCATAATGAGTGTGTGTGACACGGATGACCTAGGCCAGGGATCACTGCAGTGGCCGGCCTTGTCACAAGCATACAGATGTGACCTAAGGTCTGGAAAGTGGCAGCACACTCTGGCAAAGATGATAGATGTGTTCATGGAGGAAGCAGGGTTTCCACCTATGAAATAATTGAGGCCACATGTACATGTATGTATTTGTCACACAGCTACCTGACATGTGCAATGCACATACAGTTGTCATACTGATATGTCATACAGTAGTAAAAGCAAAACCCACAACACATTGACCAACAGTGTCACACACATAGAGCACACACACTCACCAAGTGCAGGATTCTAACCCCTACCTAACTACTTTATAATAATAGAGCAGTACACATTAACACAGCATGCTATACACATTATTGGACGCTTCCTTTTCCACAGGTTTATTTGTAGGATGGTGACATCATCAGACTTTGACAAAGATAAGTATATCATTTTTAGGGTGTTCTACTACTCTCCAGTAATGGTTGCTCCTCTCCAACGAGACTACACACAAACACACAGTTGTCAAGTGCAGGATTCAAACTCCTACCTAACTACTTCATCATACTAGAGGAGTATGCATTAACAAGACACGCTATACACATTACTGTTTTTTTTTTTTCCCCACAGGTATATTTGTAGGATGGTGACATCATCAGACTTGATAAAGATAAGTATACCACTTTTAAGGTGTTCTACTACTCTCCAAAAAGGTTGCTCCTTTCCAAGGAGATTACACACAAACACACACAGTACTCAAGTGCAGGATTCAAACCCCTACCTAAATACTTTATGATACTAGAGAAGTACGCATTAACACGATGCTATACACATTACAGGGAGGTCTGTTTTCCACAGGTATATTTGTAGGATGGTGACATCATCAGACTTGACAAAGATAAGTATACCACTTTTAAGGTGTTCTACTACTCTCCAAAAAGGTTGCACCTTTCCAAAGATATCACACACACACAGTTGTCAAGTGCAGGATTCAAAATCCTACCTACTTACTTCATGATACTAGTGGAGTACGCATTAACATGACACGCTATACACATTACTGGGAGGTCTCTTTTCCACAGGTATATTTGTAGGATGGTGAAATCATCAGACTTAAAGATAAGTATACCACTTTTAAGGTGTTCTACTACTCTCCAAGGAGATTACACACAAACTGTTGTCAAGTGCAGGATTCAAATCCCTACCTAACCACTTCATGATACTAGAGGAGTAAGCATTAACACGACGCGCTATACACATTACTGGGAGCTCTCTTTTCCACAGGTATATTTGTAGGATGGTGACATCATCAGACTAGACAAAGTCGGTTACAATAGGTGACATTAGGTGGGCTACATAGAAAAAATGTCTAAACACTTTGGCCATGTGATCATCAAAGGAGAGTTTACTATCTACCTGTGTCCCCAGGGCCATAATGACTTTCTCTGTACACACTGGATTACCACCTATGCGGTAATTTCTGTGCACTTTGTTTTATCCAAAGGGGATGACTATGCATTCTTTGGCATTCTGCTTGAGGGCATTGTTTTGACACCAGGTATCTGTCTCTGTAAGACCCTTCTGGAGGATGTCTGTGTCAGCCGTAGAGTCGATTATGGACCACAGTTAGCAGTCGTCTGCAAACCTTTTCAGCCGTACTCCTCCCATGCTTGCCTGTACCTCTGAGCAGTATCTACTGAACAGGTGGGGTCCCAGGACCAAGACCTGTGAGATGCCATTTGTGACTGGTTTAGAGTCGGGCATGGCACCTGCAACCCTTAGCATGTGCATTTGATCTGTGAGCCACTTGGCCACCCATCCTGTGACATAGCTGTTATGTTCAAGCTGGTAAGCTTGTCCATGATGACAGAGTGGGAAATGGTGTAGAAAGTCCTTAGAGAGGTCCAGGTGGGCTGTGTGGACTACTTTCACCTCCATCTATGTCCTTGGTAACTGTTTCAAATAAGTCAACTAGGTTTAGGAGGCAGGATCTGCCTTTAGCAAGGCCAAGTTGGGTAGGGTCCAGTGTCTGGAGGTCCCCAATGTCTCTGTTTATGGGTTCCTTGATAATTTGCTCCATAGTTTTGCAGACCAGGCTGAGTAGACCTATAGGGCAATGGTTTCCAGGTTCTGTTGTGGCACCACCTTTGTGGGGCTGGATGACTGTTGGTGTATGCCATTCTTTGGGTACATAGCCTGTGGTACGATTGAGTCTAGACAGTGAATGTAGGTGAGGGTGTAGTTCCTTTTGGGGCTGGTGTAAGACACAGTCTGGGACACCATCCAGTTCCATTGATGCTGTGTTCTTAGCTTTGGAGAGAGCTGTCTTTACCTGCATGTCCATGAAGTCTGGGGCTCTGCATTCTTCTGGGATGGGCACAGGCCCTTTTGGGGGTGATGGGGGGGGGTTTGCACTGAACCTGTCCCCCAGGATGTGGTCAATGTAAGTTGGTTCAGTGTATTTCCTGCCAATTTTCAGTAGCTGACAGCATATTTTGAAGTTGCCACCTACATGTTTGGTATAGCTAACGAAGGCTTTGTGGTTGTTATTCTTACATTCCTTGGCAATTTGTCTTTAGAAACTGGCCTTGGATTATTTTATGAGTGATCATTGTTTCTTCCTAATAATGATCAGTGATGCCTTTCCTTTTGTGAAGTTTGCTCTATCATGTGTTCATTTCCTCCTGCTGTTGTCTAGCTTATTTATGGGTGACGACCACCAGACTGGTTTCTTATTTTTGGAGGAGTGCATCTTGGTTTTATTTGGGATGTCTCGATCAATGCATCCCTGTAGATGCTCATAGGATGCACTTGTAAATGATTCGGCAGATTGTATAGCATTATCCTATAGCAAGGGGGCTTTGGAACTTTCCACTTTGGTCTTGGGAAGTGTGCAGTTTGCTTTTGAAAATGTCTTCACAGTGGTTTCATTGACTGGGGGTGGGGGTGGGATGTGGATGTCCAGTGTGATTACTTTATGATCTGATATTACCAGCGAGGGGTTTATCTCTGTTGTGGTACACTGGTACCCCATGTTGGTGATGATCAGGTCCTGTATGTTTTCACCTCTAGTGGGCATGGTGACCAGCTGTTACAGGGTGTTAGAGTTTTTAAACTCTAGGAAACATTGGTCAAAGGACGTTGTACACGAGTAATTCTCCCACTCAGTGTTTGGGTAGTTGTAATCTCCTCATATAATGGTGTTTGATAGGACCTTTGTATTTTCCACTTTTCTCAGGAATACTGAGTGAGGTTCCTGAGACAAGGTAGGTGATCTGTAGCAGGCTACAATCCTATAAGCAGCTTTGCCCAATTTTAGTTGCACTTGCATGGTATCCAAATGGATACACCCCTTCCTTTGGTATTTCACTTGTGGTTTTGGGTCCGAAGATCAGAGGGAATGTGAGTGTTTTACGTGGAGCATGTCCAACAGCTCTGTGTTTGACATAGCTTTGTATGTTAGGCAGAGAACACCTCTGAGTAGGCGATATGCAAGGGAGGACGGCTGCAGCATTTTGAGATGGTCTGTGTATGGCATGTATTTCAGGCTGCTAATGCTCTTTGTGAGGTATTGCTGCAGGCTTTCCAGTTGTTGTAGTTGTCTTGTGAGGTACATAGCAAAAGGGGTGTTGTACTCTATTATGGTTCTAGTGAGTGATGAGTAGAGGGGAACAATGTCCTCTTCTATTCTGCATGAGACACCTTTTGTGATGAGGTGTGCCACATAGGAGGATTTCCTGACTACTGCGGGGATGTGATTATCACAGTTGTGTCCACTGTCCACCTGTGACCTAAGGTCTCTTGTCACACTTTCAGTGTTAAGTATACTACCGCCTATGTTGTAGTTCATGGCTACAGAGTTTTTAACAAAGGGGATGACAATGCACTTTTTGGCATTGAGCTTGAGCCCATGGCTTTGACAACAGCCATCTGTCTCAGTGAGGCCCTTTTGTAGGATGTCCACATCTTTAGTGTACAATTATGGCTCCTAGTTTGCAGTCATCTGGAAACGTCAGTAGCCACAGATCTTCGATGTTATAGTTTACTTCAGGGAAGTAGATACTAAACAGGACAAGACACAGGACTGGACCTTGTGGTACTGCACTCGTCACTGGTCCAAAGTCATACTTGGAGTCTGCTACTTTCACAGTGTGTGTTCTGTCAGTAAGCCAGTTGGCAACCCATCTTGTGACATAGCAATTTATACCTAGTTTAGTGGGTTTATCTATTTTTACAGAGTATGGGGTGGTGTTGTAAGCCGTGGCAGGATCTACATAGGCTGTGCAAACCACCTTACCCTTTTCTACAGTTCTGGTGACTGCTTCAATGTTATCTATCAGGTTTAGGAGACATGATCTGCATTTTACAAACCCAACATGGTTGTGGTCCAGGGTTTGGGGATTACAAATGTATTTTTTTATAAGTTGTATGATGATACATTCCATGGCCTTGAAGGGCAGGCTCATCAGGCTAATGGGGCACTAGTTCCTGGGGTCTGTGGTGTCTCCACCCTTGTGTAGTGGGATGACTGTCGCTGTACACCATTCAGCTGGCACAAAGCCTGAGGTGTGGCTATGACTGAACATGGTACATCGGTGTGGTGCCTGTTCGTTCTGTGGTTTGTGTAGAACACAGCCTGGGAAGTTATCTGGTCCCATGGCTGCTGTGATACTGGCTTTGGAGAGTGTTTTTTACCTGTGCAGCCGTGATGACAGCAACTTTGCAGTCTTCCATTATAGTGATGTGTTCTTTCATGGGTGAGAGGGGGGTAAAGTTAACACTGATCCTATCTGCCAGGATGTTGGCAATATCAGTTGGGTCTGTATATTTAGTGCCATTGAGCTGTAACTCAGAACAAATCTGAGTGTTGCCATGACATCTACCTGTCTGTTGTGCAGAGATCTCCTGAGTAGACAGTATGCAACAGAGTACAGATTGGATTAAATTCAGTCTTGTTGCATGGGGCAACTGTTTGAGGCCATTAATCTTCTTGTTGAGGTACTTCAGTGGTCTTTCCAGTTGCTGACGGTGCCTAGTCCGATTCATCGCAAGTGTGTTGTGGTACTCTCTGATGGGTCTGATGACTGATGAGTAGAGGGAACCTCCTTTGACCTACATGCACAGACCTTGACAAGTTGTGTGAACACATAGCATGATTTTCTGACAACTTTGTGAATGTGTTTCTGGAAGCAGAGATGATTAACCACATTTGTCCATAGATCCCTTATTATCACCTCCATATTTAGCCTGTGTGTGAGCATGCCCAGTATGACCTTTCAGTGTGATGCTGAATGAAATCCACTACATTTGTCGAAGTGTGTGAGCACGTCCACTATAGACATTTATACTATATGTGTGTGGAAAATCAAGTTGCATTTTTACAGCAGGGCTCACCTTTGTGTCATAAATCAACAGTGCCTGCAGGGCTTCCATGAGACACTTTGCATAGACTTATCAACATTTCTACATACAGGGGGGGACAGCTATTCTTTGTACATTTCTACCCGGTAGCACACCTGATTGTTACTGTGGGTATACATAGGATGAGGGGTTCACCTGACACTTATACACATTTGCTAGGCCTGCACTGCTATGTAAGGCACTCCATTTCAGTCTGTACTGTTGCCTATCATACTGGCTTGAGGCATACTACTGCACTACAGATCTTAGAGTCCACTGCCACGTATATTAGATTGCGACTTCATAGCCTACCCAGCCCACATCACACCACCTGGCCTGCTATTCTCTGTCTGCATAGGCCTGTGGGGGAGGTTACCCATATGCCTCTTTAGGGGCATGCTACAGCATTTCTTTGTGTTTCCATTAGTGTACAATTGTCCTGCTGTGTCTGTGCCAGTAAAATGCTGTCATGGCTTAGTGGTTCAGTACTGTGACTATAATGCAGAGTATCCTGGGTTCCAGCCCTGTCACTGCTTTTTATTTTCATGCTGGGCAGACCAGACTGCTTAAGGAACAGTAAAGCAGATATTAACATGTTTACCTGACTTTGCTCAACTTTGCCCGACCTTGCCCAACATTGCTCAACGTTGCATGATGTTGCGCTAGTTGGTGCGGGAAATTTTGTTTACATATACTAAGTAGTGGTAGAAGCTGTCTAGCTCTGCTTTATATTGCTTAACACATGGCAATCATGCCTCAGGTGATGCTGCAGGGCTCCCTATGTTGGATGCACATAGTACACTCCCTATACATGTGTGAAAACAGGTAGTGTCAAGTTAGGCATCCCTCTTATTTTATGTGCGAGTCAGAGAGAGGTATCATTTCCAGAGTTCCTACTGAGCCAGTGTATGTGCTATGCGTTGCCTCTTTGCCAAGGCCAAGGCATACTGGGCATGCCTCCTTCTGCCTACTGAGGCAGGCTCAGGTTGTTCCTCCTCTGAGTCATGCTGTGCCTGTGCAGGCCTTGTCAATGGTGGGGGGCTGTTTGGCCCTGCCCCATGCTGTTCCTGCTGCAGCTGTTTTCGCAGGATCATATTGTGTAGCATGGCACATACCATGACAATTTGGGTACATGTAGTTGGTGAGTACTGCAAGGCTCCACCAGATGTGTTCAGGCACTGGAACCGTGACTTGAGCATACCAAACACATGCTCAATTACATTTTGTGTTTGTGCATGTGCCTCATTATGGAGTTTTTGTTCAGGTGTGTGTGCATTTCTGATGGATGTCATCAGCCATGGCTCCAGTGCATATCCAGCATCCCCCACTAGGTGACCGTCAGGGATGACCCTATTGGCAAATGTCTGGTACAGCTGAGTCAGATGCCAGATATGGGAATCATGGTAGCTTCCAGGGCAGCCAGCACACACATTCAGTATTATGCCCTGGTCATCGCACACAACCTGGCAGTTGATGGAGGGGAAGCCCTTGCGGTTGATGTAAGCCCTACCCCGCTCACCGGCTGGTGCTTTGATGTGTATGTGCGTGCAGTCAATTGCACCCACTACCTCAGGGTATTTCGCTATTTGCTGGAAGAGATGCATATTGCTGGCCAATGCCTCACAGGAATTGGGGAAATATACATGATCACTGACATGTGCTGACATGGCATTCAGGAACTGTTGCAGTACCCTGGATGCTAATTCCTGTGAAATCTCCATCATATCACCAGTTGGTCTCTGGAAGGTACCTGTTGCTAGTATTCTTAGGCCAACACATACCTTGGTTTCCACTGGGATGGATTCCCCTCTGTTGTTTCGGTGTGTGAGGCGTGGCCTGCACAGCTCAACAATTTGCTGCAGGAGGTCTCTGTCCACTCTATAGTGCTCCACTATCTCCAGCTCATGTAGCCCCTGGAAGGTTACCCTGGGTCTGTACACTCTTCTCCGTCTCCTCACTGTGGGTTGCTCAGCAGCATTCGCTATGGCACCACCCTCAGCATCTTGCACATGTTGCCTTTTAATAGCAATGGCAGCCCCTAACATTTTTTTGTCTCAGTTAAGCTTTTTAAGTTTTCACTTCTCTTTGTATACTGCAATGTTGCAGTGTTTCTGAGTAAAACATGGGGGAATGTTGTTTGCAGAGTTTTAAGTACTGGGATGGGCTGGGCTAGTGTACTGCCTGTGTAACTGGCTGATTCTGATTGATCACCTGGCAGCTCTGCTGGTTTTTCTTTGTTAACTTCCTACTAATTCTTTTCCTTCCTTTTCCCTTTCTGTTTCCACAGGGGGCAACACTGCGCAAACAAGTGCAAACACGCGCACACGCATGCACACAGGCTTACACAGGCTTAGGTAGGTGCACATCCACGCACACAGGCTTAGACGGGTTTACAGGCATGCACACGCGCTCACACAGTGTAAGCATCTTTGCAAGAAACTTTAGTGATATCCACGGTGTACACCTTCCGTTTCTGGGTTTCAGTTAAGACAACTGTAGACACGCCTCTTCCAGTCCTGAGTAACTCACAGCAAACACATGCCACTCTGCTCCAATAAGCTTACATTCTTTGATACATACCCCCTCATGATGTCACCTATCTTCTACTCTACTACTCCCCTAATCCTACACTTACACTCTAGGGACATAGTTCACATGGCAGGGAAAATTGGGATTCACTATTCTTATCCTCATTTGCATAGGATTGCCTACTAATCATACCTCTCAACTGTCCCTGATTTTCAGGGCGTCCCTGATTTTGACTCAGATTTTAACTCTGTCCCTCTTAATCCCTCCTAAAACTAGTGACTTTTGGAGGAAAGGTGGTGAATTACACTTAATGAATAATGACAATAATTAAGAGTTATAAACTTCTTTTACTTCAGAAAATGTGTATTAATTCATATGCTCTGATTCTGTCAATGTTTCGAGTTAATAGCACTAATATTTTAAAAGTGTCCCTGATTGTCCCTGATTTTTTCTTGACTTGTCCCTGATTCTGTTGAAATTTGTCCCCAATTGGTTGAGAGGTCTTCTACTAATGCTTGGTTACATCTCTCAAACTGAGCTTCCCCCCTTAGCAACCACTACTCAGTAGCCATGTTGTCTTCAGCCTGCCATTCACCTGCATGGCCGAAGAATATTTTTAATAAAATGCCTATTTTTGGCTTTTTTTTTCTTGTTTTTATAGCGCCGCACATTTGCCCGGCGCTACGCTATGCTTAAACATCGGAGATCGGGGAAAAAAAAAGATTTATTTTTATTATTTTGCAACAGATAAAAATGCCGATGGCCTTATATTTGGCCATTGACATGCCTCCTCAACTGGATGCATACTTTATTTGGAGCTGTCATAGCTCCGTTTTGCTATTTGCAGAACGGTACTCCGTTACCAACAGAGTACATTTCTGCAAATAACTCTACTCTTACTCATACAGGTTAGTGCTTCCTGGATCGCAAATTTACCTCATTTGCATAGCTTTCAGCAGCAAAAGAGGTAATCTGCATAATATAACACTGTCCATGCAAGAGTAGTTTTAGGAGCTCTCATGCACGCCCCTGCCGGCTGTTCCTGGATCGCTCGGCAGACATATTGACTGTCTGGAGTCTTACTCTACTCTTAGACTCCGTGCAAGCTTTCATGAATCCAGCTCTAGGATTAACTATGGAAATAGCTGAGTTTAAAGCAAAAGAGTGGGGTCAGACATGGAGTTTCTTACTCCTGATTCCTAATCCTTTTTGTCTCTGTCTCATATTATGAATCTTTATGCAGCCAATCTGTTGAATTATTCTCTGAACAATTCTCTTCTCAGTGTGCATTGCAGGTTCAGCATCATTTAATAATTATTTAAGTGTTATCCTTTTTATTGTTGTATATATAATGCAATGTTGCTTGATCAGTCTGCCCATTGCTGAAGCCGTCCCCCCTTACACCTCCTTGTCATCCACTGTGCATATCCTCCACATAATTTTTGCATCCAGATTCTTGACCCTCCTTCTGTATAAACTTCTAGACTCATCTTTTCTATCACTTCATTTTGTCTACCTGACTTCTCTGGTGAGCAGTTGAAATTCTAGTTGTATATTTCTAAACAATTCCTCCCCTTTGTGCACCCCAAAAAGGCATATGTCACATCAATCTTATATCATCTTTCCCAGTAATTTACTCCAGACCTCTCTTGTCATCCCTAAATGTCCATCACATATGTTCTTAATTGGCATTTTCCTCCATGAATTTCCAGCACTCTGTGGATGGATACCATGCTTTTTGGTGTATCCTTACATGGGCTTTATGCCACTTGTGCAGCATCCACTGATCACTCTGCTTACCAAAAGCACATTCATGCACACATACCCCCAACTGCCTGAAGATGATTCCAGTTGTTCCCTTTGTTACCTGGCTTCAACTTTTTTTCCCTAAAGCTAAGTCTGACAGCTTATTATTTCTTTGCATTTTGCCTTGTTTTTATTTTGGCTTTTCTGAGTACTCTTGCTACTACCTCTAAGAATATCCTATATATCAGCCAACCTCCTTTCTGTAGATTATATTTCCATTTTACAAAAGAAACAGATACCCACTCATGTGTCCATTCCTTGCTTAGGTCCCTCACCTTTCTAATGCCCTAAGCTTCCCAATTTACCAACCTCCTACCTGACTCCTTAGGGTAACTCCACCATAGATCCCTAGTACATCTGTCATTTTCATCTGTGAACTTCAATTGACACTCTAGCAGCCTATTAATCATTTTATTGGCACTGTCTTCTATCTTTCTCTTTATCTTTCCTCTTTCAGTCATTGATCCAGGAAAACCATGCCAAATGTTAATTTTATATGTCTCTGAGCCTTTGTACAATACTGATGGTGGTCACATATTGCCTAAAATCCAGCATGTCCCATCCTCCACCTTTCCATTGAGCCATAACACAAAGCCTGTCACAAGTTCATTAGATATTATCTATAAGTTTATAAAGTGGGTTGGTTTGTATATGTCACCCAAAATAAAGGAAATCTGAAGAATTATTGTAGAAATAATTTCAGCTCTACCCCTAAGAATAGTAAATCTACCTGTCCATGCATCTAACATGCCTCTAACATTTTCTCTGTCATTGTCTTCAGATCTAACTAGTTACTGTCTCTAAACTCAGCTGCAGTTTTCATATGCTTTAAGCCCCAGGTCCCCCCCACCCCACATGGAGCTCAGAAAATTTCTCTATTTATGATTGTAATCATCACAGACTTTTGGGGGTGGCAATGAAGCTTTGATGCACTACCAGAATTACCAACCAAGTCTGAAATCCCCAGAAGTTGCACAGTAACATCTTTAAGCAGTATTAAGCCATCATCCAGAATGAGATAGAAAACACTCCTCTTCCAACCACTCCTCTGTCTGACCCAACTTTCCCTTACTCTCTGCATCAAACATCCAATGACCATTATAAATAATCCTGGTAATACTGTAAAACTCTGAGGCTGCTCTTTCAAATATTATTTCTTCTGTAAGTCCACAATTTAAATATACTTGCAACTTTAAAGAGCTATAAATGGTTTTCACTCAGTTCAACTACCTACTATCTCCAATGGCCTCTGTCAAGGTATCTGTCATAAAGTCCCATCAGACACAAAGACTTTCTGAAAGTCCATCAACAAAATTCCAATTATCCCTGGAGTTTTCCCTCCATCCAGTCTATAAAATCAAAAGTCCCATCAGACACAAAGGCTTTCTGAATGTCCATTAACAAAATTCCAATTATCCCTGGAGTTTTTCCTCCATCCAGTCTATAAAATCGTTAAGAGTATGCCAGTTGTCCATGGACAAGCTGGCTTTAATAAAACACACTTCTTCATTCTCTGTTAGCCTTGGTAGGAATTTTCCAATCTTGCCATCAAACTATGATCAAAAAATTTAGTGTGTGTGTGTGTGTGTGTGTGTGTGTGTGTGTGTGTGTGTGTGTGTGTGTGTGTATATATATATATATATATATATATATATGTGTATATATATATATATATATATATATATATATATATATATATATGTTTATATTGCATAAAGATATAGAGCGATAATTGTTGATATCCTATTATTTCCCTATCTAGTTATACAATATTAATGCTGAAGCCTATTTCACAGATTTGGTTAAGTTCCCTTTTACCACAGTCTCATTGAACAAATCTATCATTGTACTGCTCACCTGAAAGCCCACTCTTTAATAGAAGTCAGTTGAGTACCCATCTTTACCTCTTGATTTAATCCCTTTCAGATACCTAATCAGCTCAGGCTCCTACTCCTTTACCATTAGCAAATATATTACTTGTTTCTCATCCTCATCAAACATATATCCTTTACATTTGCAAACAAATGCAACTTGGTGGTCTATTATTTTACAAAGATCAGTGTAATAACAGTGAAATCATCCCCTTGTTAATTCACTTGAACTGCTTTCCTCTCCTGTTTCATCTGTTATTGTTCCAAGCTTTTCTTCTCTGACACTTGATCTTCCTCATCATCATCTTTATGTCAGTTTCTCCCTCACCCACCATCTTGCCCTTCATCTCTCTAACTCAGCTTTCGTCTTTCCTTCCTCAGATATTTTCAGCCTGTCTCTTACGTTTCCTTGCCCTGCCCTATTTATACCCTTATATAATGCATTTCCTGCCTTGTACTGCTTTCACTTCTTGCACCTTGTCATTTCTCATCTTCCATCTTAGCCATAATATTACCCCTCCAGGCAGTTTTTGCCCTATCCCATTCACAGATCCCCAGTGTACTCCAGGAGTTTTAATTGAGGTCTACAGTCTCCAAACCATATTATGTGTCCATTTGATATAATCTCTCCTCATTCGGTACCCTAGATTTCACCTCCATCCATCTACCATCTGATTTCCTAATTCCCAAACTGATGTTAACAATGACATGATCTGACAAGTTTCTTTTCCCACAGTATACAGTTGTGATTTCCTCAAATGTTTTCCCATCCACCAATAGTCTGTTGTTCAACCTACTAGCTTGTTTTGTTTCACTCCTTTTGAATGCAAACCCTGCCTCTCCTTGTCCTAATTCTTGCCACAAATCCAACAGTCACTCACATTTCATCCGATCAGCTAGGACTTTTTGTCATCCATTCATCCATCTATCGACAACCCCTTTTCTCATTTTTTCATATGGGGTCAGGGTGTCGCTTCAGTAGTGAGAATCAACTAGTGCCTAGGTTCACCCTGCCGTGTGGCTAGCCCAGCAGTGGCTGTTATTCCACATCATACACTCACAAGCACACTCATACTTATGGGAAATTTAGAGTTTCCTATCCACCTACTGAATGTCTTTGGAATGTGGAAGGGAAAAGGAGCACTTGGAAGAAGCCCACATGAACACAGGGAGTACATGCAGACTCCACACAGAAGGCACACCAGCTGAAAGTTGAACCGGAGAACCTCCTGCTATGAGGCAACAATGCTAATCACTGTGACATTGTGCCACCCAGCTTTTTGTCAATAGTTATGAAATTCATCTACTCTAAATTTCCTATCCATATTGCATTCTAACATCACATTGAAGTCACTCTCTAAGACTACTCTGTTTCCCTCTTTGTTTTGTATCTAAAAATGGTTCATCCAGTCATGAAAGTCTTTGGGTCTGTCTGCAGTTGACCCATAGAAACAACTCAAGACCAGTCTTATGCCCTCCTTTGGCCATCAGCCTGCCACCTGCCTTCCATTTCTCAATGGAACTGTTAAAATCCCAACTCACCTTCTAATGCTGCCTTTTCTCCAACTTAAAGTTGACCATGTATAGTTCTGTTTTCTAACTTTTGTAATTCACAAGGTTTTAACTTATATCTTTGTACAAAAATTAAACTTGCTCCTTCCACTTCATCTTCATTAGCATTCTCTCTGTCTTTCTTGGATTGATAATCTCTACAACATTTCATGTTGCTACCCACATTTTCCCTTTTTTACCCTCTCCTACCCCCACTCTTCCCTAAAGTACAATTACCAGCCACCCCAGTGGATCTGGGCCCCAAGTGTCTTTGGGTCACTATGTTTACAACCAAGATTCTCCTCAGCAGAGTAACATGCTGGGCATTGCTACCACCATGGTTAATGGCTAATGAGCTCAAAACTACCCCATCTGGTGATTCAGGAAGTTACTTATTGAGTTAAACCACAAACATATCTACTCCTTTATGTTAATGTCCTCATACTAGGCAACGTATGCATTATTGTTCTCCTTCCCAATCCCCAGAGATTAGACTGTATGAAATAACGCAGCACTTCATGTGCCCCATACACTTACACACAGTTCAAGTCCAGCAGTTTACTATATCCAATAGTGTTGAATTAAATATTGTGTTGGCTTAACAAAACATTTTACTTAAAAGTATATTTACCATAATGTTTCACATTCACATAACATGAAGACGATCAAATACTGATAAAATCAGTCTAAATTTATTATATTTACTATAGGTATTGTATTAGCAGGCAATATTTTCACACCAGACTTTTGCATCTTTTCAAGTTAATAGGCTCTAAACTGCAGCGGTCCCTTTTGGGTTGGCATTTTGGCTCCACTGTTTTCAAGCTATACATACTTGCTTATTAATAAAGTAGCTAATAGAGAATGATAAATGAGACAGATACAGTGTTCCATAGGTATGTCTGTGACAGTCACAACTCCTCTCTCTTTGTCTCTTCTCTGTAGAATATATTCGATTACTGTCATATAACACAAATTTATAGCAGGCCAGAATGACAGTTGCGTCCATTAGGCACTCTGATAAAATACAACTGCCTTCATGCTTTTTACTTCTGAATGAATCATAAATCATTACCTCAGTAGCATTGTATGTGCTTTCAGTTCCATGCATCTCAGTCATGAAGACTGGGCATCCTCTTTGCATTCTATGGCATTTGAGCACTCATCATACTGGATAGCATAAAGAGGTAAATTAAAATTTGGAAAAGAGAGAATTAAGTCTGGATTTCTTTATATCTTTTTGACAAATCACTCTCCCATTAAAAAAAAATGTTTCTTCCTTGTTTCTACTGTCCCATACTAGTGTTCCCCTCACCCACACATTCATGGGACCTCTGTTCTGAGCCAGTCTATAAGAATGCGTATCTTCTTCCTCCTATTGCTGCATCTACCATGAGATATAGCTATTCTGACAGCTGGAGTCACAACTCTCAGCATATGTACATTCCTCTCCATAACCCTCCTTCTTCATGTCAGGCATACTCATATGCTTACTCCAGTCAACCGAATGTACCATTTGCTGGCCTTCTTTTTCTGGTCTATTTCACCTTCCTTCCAGTGATATCACACCTGGAGCCCTCCCTTTGCTTGCTCAGGGACCATATGATCAACAAACATTTCTTCTGCTGTGTCAGTTAAATCATTTAATGAACTTACAAGGGAATCTCTCTTCCCTCCATCCAGCAATTATTTTTCCCCACTTCCACATCTTTGTTATGTGTATTGCTTCTGTTTTAGTGCACTACACTTTTCCTTTCCAAATAACTTTGAGCATTGCAGGGCATGTTAAGAATATTACTGATCCAGCCGGTCTTTAATGCCAAGCTAATGCAAGCAGACCATTTTGCTTTGAATATATTTGTTGTGCAAAATCATCTGCTGTTTTAATTCTACAGCCACCCATCACAAAGCCCTTCCTAAGTGCTGCAGTCTTAACAATCCAATCCTTCACCGTGTAAATATGGCATTTTACAAGTAAGGGTCTCTGTCTCTCAGCATTTCCATAATGTTAGCCAGCCATGCGTGCTCTGTTTATCTAACCAGTTGATTCCTCTAGTTACCTGCCAAAGCCACTGTTCTACATATTGTACTATATCTTTTCCTGCCAGCCTTCCCCACAGCCCAATGTCTCTGAAGTTTTACCTGCATGTTCTGCATTATAATTCCATTCTGCTTCTCTAGTGAAGTTTATTTACAAACACGCAACTCTTTAATTTCATTTCATTCTGCATTTTCTGCCTTTTGTTGCATATATTCAAATATTTGCTGCTGCTTTTATTATTTTCTGTAACTTTCTGTACCTCCAAATAAAGGGCCATGAGCTTTTTAGTCATCTCCTCAACATGCTATAGGATCTTGTAGACTTTTTCTTCCATTTTAGAAATTTAGAAACTTAAAACCTGTTGTTTTGCCATCTAATTCATTAAAAACACCACTAGGTATGGGTCATTTAAGCCTTCTGATTTGATGAAAAAAAAAGTTTTGAAGGCTTTGAGAATTCACTGGGCACTGAGATAATGAGCTGGGCAGTTCACTTAGCTCCCCATTTGCCACTATTAATATGCTATAATGGTAATTCAGTGGCAGCTACATCATTTTGGTGCCCCCTGTGAAGGTCTAAGGAAGGCAGAACATTTGAAGCAAGCACTGCTTTCACTTATCACTGAGTGGCCAGCCACTTTGTGTTTTAAGACTAAATGTCACTTTTATAATATAAGATATGTAATATTTGCAAAAAATACTAGACGGATATTTAGGTAGTATGATCGTTTAGGGAAAATAATACATAGGTGCTATCTGTTATCTTGTTTATGACAAATTCATAGAAGTATGCTAACAATTGTTTGAGTTATGTTTTGACAAAATTCATAATAGACTATAACAATGCAAATGTGCTCTACTAGCTAATTCCATATGAAAGCCAGTGCAAAGTAAAGTTTGCAGTGTGAAGATAGGTGAAGGCTGCCAGCCTAGCTAGACAGAATTTTGCAGATATTTCTTTCATTTGTAAATATTAATGTAAGCCACAGGCTTGTTCTCTTAAATGTAAAAAGACTGTATTAGATGCTGAACTGAAAAATATGTAACAATAGTGCACTCTGCTGTAAGAAAGCCGATACGTCAATCATTTCATGAATATCTTTGATCTCAGGGCTCGGAGCTGAGATGACTAGATGAAGGAATCCTGGCTATTATTATGAGACCAGAGTTATATGCTAGAATTTGCATGTATAATTTATTTTATTGCTCTGGATTCCTGACCAGCTGCAAGATCAAAAGGGCTATTAACCTCTGAGTTTCTGTTAGCCTGGGAACCAGAAAGAAATGATGCAATCTGAAATGAATCAGTGGTGCTGTGTTATCAATTTAAGGAGAGAAGGAATGAGAGCATTTTAGCATTTGTCTTGAGAACATCCAACTCACCAGCACTCTGCCTGTGTTCTATAAGTAAGTTTATTTTAGAACTGTGTTTTCTCTTAGATATAGCTAAGAACTAGGAAGATTCTATTAGTTTTTGTTTTTCTGTATTGATGTCAGAACGTTTCTACTGTATTATTTTAAGTATTTGTCTGTGATTTCTGAACTCTTGGCTAGCACTATGTAGTAAGAAGTATCGTCTTGTGTTTTTTATCACTTATTATTAAATATTTTTAAACCTTTTCAAGAGTACATTGCATGTATTTAGTGATATTGTACAAAGCCACTCCAATAGCCTTGCTGTTCAGTCAGACTTACCATTTGGATAATAATATTACACAGTATAATTGGATACCCTTTTAGTAGCTGATAAATATTAGTGGGTGGTAGCAAGTGGTACTACCGTATAGTCTGGGTAAAAGGGTCACAGCTGGAGAACCTGTGCCAGCCTTCCCCAGGTGTGTCTGTGTGGTTGTATATAACTCTTATCTCAAAGTGTGTGTGTCAGCTATTTGGGCAGGGACACGAAACACTGGTTGGACAGAGAGGGTGCTGGAGGTTTTAGCTTGCCCACTAGACTGAGATCTGGACCCTATAGCTGTGCCAGTATGCAGTCTTATTGGGGACCTGGAGAAAAATGGAGAAACCAGCTCCAGACTGACTGTGATCTCTGTGTGCTCTTAAGGGAAATTGTACGTTACTGTGTGTGTATTTATTATCCTTTCCCTATATGGACACCCCTCACTGGTGTGAGTGTTGAGGACTGAGAATCCTTGATTGCTGGGCCAGTGCACGGGCATCACATGCAGCTTTACCACATTGACCATGCTATGGAGACACATCAATGGTATTGATTCAATATTAAATGGCTACATCAATAAATTATTATTCAGTATGGTAGTTGCCTAACCTCTTGAAATATTGGCAAGTCAATGCAGATAGGTTGAATGCAAGAATCCTCTCAGTTTTCTGTAAGATGAATGCCACTCAAGTGTTTTTGCTCAGATAGCATACATAGTGCCAGACTGTGATGATGTCACCTACAAAAGTGCAAATTGTTATCAATGCAGTTCATTTTTATACTGCAATCCAGCTTGATACAAAACCCTTGAGACAGCTACATTAAAATATAGGAGTAAAGCCCTGACTATGACCTAGGTGATCCATGTTTGACTAGTACATCAGGCTCTTGTTGGAACTAAGGTGGGTAGAACATGAATGATAAGGCTTAGGTTGTATGCTTCTTCGTGATGGGAGAGTGATTAGCATTCTGTGTCCATACATAGTTCCAGTATTTGAAATTCCATTGGAGACAGGGGCTCACATGAGAAAGTTCAGCATACCGCAGTGGGGAGTGTCCATTTACTGCACTGCACATGGAGGTATGGTTATACATTGCAAATGACACTCACATGCCATTTCCTTTGAGGTGATGGTCATGTGCAGGGGAGACTAGAACTTAATGACAAAAAACTATTTTTTTCAGACACAAATAATGGAACCCTCTCTCAGCAAACTTGACTTTTATCCCATGAATAAATGTGACACAGAGATTTTGCTCGGAGGGAATAAACAGATCTAAAGAGCAGTCCTGAGGGTATGGCCTGATAATCAGTTTGGAGAGCTCAGATAAAAAAAAAAAAAAAAAAAAAAAAAAAGCTGATACGCAAATTCTTCCCTCATGCAAACATACAGTTTGGAGTAAGCACATTCAAGAGATGTTTTAAGATATACCACAAAGGTGTACAAAAAGAGTTTGCATAGTTTATTATGTGCTTAAAGCTGCCATTCTGACCATGCCATACTGTTTCCATGTACCTTACTGTAAAAAATATATGCACCACAGGATGGCTAACTTGATACTTGGTATTAAGTCGTGGCTATTTCACATTTGTCATGTATGCCTCTGTATGCATGCAGTGGTAATGATACTTCTCTTGCAATGTGTTTCAGGCTTCTTTGAGTTCCAGAATCTCAAAGACTATTGCCTTTTTAACTAAATGCCAAATATAAACAATTTTATCACAAAAAGAGAACTTATATAGTCTCAATACTCCCACCCAGGAGGTTCAGAATTATTTCTCTGTTACAGACCTTGCTCTGAACTCCTATGATGCAGACACTTGAAAGGCAGATTGATACTATCGGATTATGCATCACAGTAATGCTGTGTGAAGCATCAGAAGTAAGGGAAGCATTTGAAATTTCTTAGGTTTTTTTCTTGTTTTTTGACAGGCACTAAGTGTCACTCAGATTCCAACCTGAGCTGAACTGCAGCTACTTGGTCTCAGCTGAGCATACTCTATCCACTACTCAATTTTTCTCACTTCCTGTGTTATAAAAATGTATGCTCCCACCTATCACAGGGCTGCAACTGTAGTACATCATTTTAGTAACTCTGCATGACAGCTATATCGTAAAGTAACATTAATAAAGCTTCTTATCTTTTCTCTTGATGTGCTTAGGCAATTCAATCTATAAGCCTAAGACACATTAGTATAAATAACACATGGCTGTCACAGATGTTAGGACTGCATTTTTATTATGTAAAATATTTCTGATTTTATAGATATAAACAATGTGCCACGGATAAATTAGAGGAAGTCTCCAACAAATACTGAATGTTCACTTCAAGAAAACCAAGTAATATTATTAATAGCACAGGAAAGTAAAATAAATATTTTTTACAGGTCATACTTTGGCTATGTGTGATAACAAACATTTTTTTCTGGGTAAACACAAACACTGCTCATTTGCTCATTTTATATACATCTGTGACTGTATTCAGTGGGAAAGTACAGTTGTGTACACTTGCCATAAATGTAGATGTTCGAGTGTATTCACTGTTGCAGTCATTACATTTGGGTAATCTGCTGGCAGGTTGCCCTCAGTTGGCCTGATTAACAAAGTCTTGGGTCCTGCGTTGGTTGCTGTCCCTTCTTCCATGACGTCAGGTTGTCAGGGGTATAAAACATGCAACCGACGCCATTACATCAGTTTTTCTTGCCCCAGATGTCAGGTGCTCCCCAAATGGGGAGCAAATAAAATTAAAAACACAAAAAATATACCTCCAATCCCAAAAGCAAATACACCAAAAGGGCTTTTAAGCATAGTGAAAGAAAGTAGAGGTATAGCCAAAGAAAAAATAGGGGGCTGGAGGGAGGGTAACCAGGACTGCAACAGTGAATACACTCGAACATCTACATTTATGGTAAGTGTACACAACTGTACTATGTTCTTCATGTTTCACTGTTGCAGTCATTACATTTGGGTAGATTCCCAAAGCTATGGTTGGGTGGAGGGAATTATACAGCATTAGGACCAACTCTAAGACCCTGCAGGACAGCAGTGGCAAAGCCAGCTCTGGATTTAGAGAAAAGTGGTAAATGGTAATATGTGGTGAACGTATGAACTGAGCTCCAGGTAGCAGCTTCTAGAATGTCCCTGGTAGGAACACCTCTGAAAAAGGCTGTAGAAGTAGATGCAGCCCTGGTGGAATGGGATCTGATCCCCTGGGGGATAGTTTTTCCATGGTGCATATAGCAGAAACAAATACAATGGCTTATCCATTTGGAAATGGTTTGCTTTAAAATAGCCTTTCCCTCTGCCCCTGCAGCAAATGCCACCAGCAGTTGTTCAGATTTTCTTTGAGATTTTGTCCTGTTTAAGTAAAATCTAAGTTGTCTGTGTACATCCGATGAATGCAGAATCTGGTCCCCCTTGTTTTGTGGATTGGGAAAGAAAGTCGGCAAATGTATGGTCTGATTAAGAGCCACACTGGATACCACCTTAGGCATGAAGGATGGATTGGTCCTGAGAGATACCCTGTCCGCATGAAAAATGATAAAAGGCTCCATTGCCATAAGAGCCTGTAATTCGGAAATCCTTCTAGCTGAAGTGACTGCTAACAGGAAAGCTGTTTTCCAGGAGAGAAATTTTAAGTCTGCTGTAGCAGCTGGCTCGAAAGGAGGGTGAGTGAGCTTTTCCAATACAAAATTGAGGTCCCAGGCAGGGGTTGGAGCTCTCCTGGGTGGTCTTAAGTTTTTGGCCCCTCTGAGATACTGCTTTAGCAGCGGATGAGAGTAGAGGGGAAGTTCTGTGTTGTAATGAGCTGAAATGGCTGAGGCATGGATTTTTATGGAAGAAAAGGACAGGCCCTTGTGAAGCATCTCAGTTAAGTATTGTAAAATCTGAGGAATGTTGGGCACTGCTGTGCTTATCCCTTGAGATTGATTCCAGGCACAGAATCTTTTCCATTTGTCAGCATAAGATTTTCGAGTACTAGGCCTTCTCGCCTCCAAAATCACATCCATCACAGGTTTGCTGAGGGATGCTAAAGGTGAATTTAGGTGATTAGCCATGCTGCAAGATTCAGAGTTTGGAGCTGAGTGTGCAGAATTTGGTTGTTCTGCTGAGACAGTAAGTAAGGTGTCTAAGGCAGGTGCCACGGTGGAAGGTGTGACACATTGTGTAGGAGTGGATACCAGTGTTGGTGAGGCCAGTCTGGTGCAATTAAAATCATTTTTGGCTTGTCCTGTTTGACTTTTAGTAGAACTTTGGAGAGCAGAGGCAGAGGGGGAAAGACATAGACTGATAGTTTTTTCCAGCTGAAGGATAGAGCATCCACTTTCCAGGCTTTTTTGTGATAAGTTCTTGTGCAAAATTTGTCCAACTGATAATTCTGGGGTGAGGCAAAAAGATCTATGTCTGGGCTCCCCCATTTGCATGTCAGCATGTTGAAAATCTGTGCTTCCAGTTTCCATTAGTGCGGGTCCATGAGATTTCTGCTTAGTTCATTTGCCAGATTATTCAACTGTCCTGGCAGGAATTGAGCTTGTAGTTGTACTTGATAGGTCAAGGCCGTGTTCCACAATGCCATGGCTAGTCTGCAAAGGGGGTAGGAGTGTGTACTCCCCTGCTTGTTTATGTACCACATAACCATGGTGTTGTCTGTCTTTATCATTAATTGTCCTGGATGAAGGTAGTCCTTGAAAGCTGTCAGTGCATTCTGTACAGCTAGCATTTCTTTTTGATTGATATGAAGGTGCATTTGATTTGGGCTCCATTTGCCCTGAATGCACTTCCCTGCCAGATGTGCCCCCCAAGCATAGTCTGATGCATCTGTAGTTAGGGTTTGGGTGACAGGGGGTGGTGTGAATGGCAGTCCCTCTGTTTTGGTGGCAGGCCTCTGCCCACCATAGTAACTCTAGTTGCAGGCAAGTTATGATAGGAATCATTGTTTCCAGGCTGTGACAATGCTGACTCCATAGACTTTTTAAGTACCACTGAAGTTTCCTCATATGCAGTCTTGCGTATGGAATTAGAAGAATGCAGAAGGCCATGAACCCCAAGGCTTGCAGTATTTGCCTTGCAGAAAGCAGGGCTTTTGTGGCCACCTGTTTGAAGTAAGTCATCAAATGAATTTGCTTCTCTGGCATAAGGAAAGCCATCTGGGAAGTTGTATTCAAGTTTGCACCCAGGAATGTAATTTTTTGAGAGGGTACCAGTTGTGATTTCTTTTCGTTTATAGTGTACCCTAGACAAGTTAAAACCCTTTTTACAAACACCAAATGGTTTAGAAGAGTGTCCTTGTTTTCTGCCTGAATTAGGCAATCGTCCAGGTATGGATATATTTGAATATTTCTTTGCCTGCAAAATGCAATTACTGAAGCCAGGCACTTTATAAAGACCCTGTGTGCAATAGATAAGCCAAAGGGCAGTGCAGAGAACTGGTAATGCAAGTAGCCTGCTTTGAAGCGAATGTATCTTCTGCAAGATTCTCTGATTGGAATATGCAGGTAAGCCTCTTTTAAATCTAGAGTTGCCAACCAGGTATCTTTGCCTAGCATAGGAAGTAACTGGTGAAGAGTCAGCATCTTGAATTTTGGAATGTTCAGAAAGGTGTTTAAAGTAGATAAGTCCAGGATTGGACGCCATGATTTGTCTTTTCTGGGTACCAGGAAATGTCTTGAATAGAAACCTTGTCCCTTTTCCTCTTCTGGTACTGGTTGAATAGCCCCCATGCTAATGAGGGAAAGTACTTGTTTCTGGGCCTCTGCCCACTGATTTGGGGGCAGGTCTGGCCATCCATTTGGAATTGGTAATGTGTGGAAATTAAATCTGTATCCCTGGGATACTATATTTAAAACCCATTTGTCCTGGGTTATAAGTTGCCAGTTTCTTGCATGAAGAGCCAGTTTTCCTCCCAAAGGGGCGGCTAAAAGGTAAGTGCTTGGCAAGTGTAAAGGGAAGTCATTGAGACTGCTTACCATAGAGGGGTGTCTTGTTGTTTCCAGATTTGAAAGAGGAGGCACCCCATTGTTTTGTTCTGAAAGTCCCTTGTGACTGAAGCCTGGAACCTTTGGAATGTCTGGGTTTGACTTGAGTGGCTCTCGAAGGAACTGGAAAGGACCAGTTCTTAGTAGGCCAGTGCCTACTAAATCTTGGAGGTTGCACTTGTAAGAAATCTTTTACAGTTTGCATAAATTTAGCTTTATCTTCCATCTTTTTTAAAACTTCTTCAACCTTATTACCAAAGAGATGGTCCTGTTGTAAAGGAGCATCCAACAATTTTGCTTTAATGTGATCAGGCAGATTTTGCTCTTTGAGCCAAGCATGCCTTCTTAGCACAGAGCCAGCTACAGCAGCTCTGCAAGAGGCCTCCAAAGAATCAAAACTACATTGCAAAGTATGTTTTCCAACTTGTTCAGCTGAATGCAATAAATTCTGTAAATCTTTGTTTTCCACACAGTCAGAAATTAACATAATTTTCTGTTTAAGCAGTCCCATGATATGCTGTTATTTTAGCCTATGAAATTGACAGTTTAAAGCCCTGCTTGCCAAGGTTGCAGAAGTGTAAACCTTCTTACCCCATCTATCCAGCGTCCTGGAATCTCTATCAGGAGGGGTAGGATTTTTAGCTGTAGAAGCCTTAATGCCCTTGGGACCCTGAGAAATGGTTTCAGGATCTGCAACAGGATTTTTGAAAAGGAATTTGTGGGAGTCAGGAACCCTGTAGTATCTGTCTGGCTTACAAGGAGCCGGAGGCAGGGAATCAGGAGCCATACTAGATTCTGAAAAAACATCATCAACAATGTCTATAACAGGAGGAATAGCCAAAGGCCTATGCTGAGGAAGAAGAAGGAAATACCTAAGTCTCTTTTTAGATTCAGAGAAATCCTGACTTTCCCAGTGGAAATGTTCCCTTAAGGTATGTAAAGTTTCCCCAAAAGAAAAATCCTCAGGTGGAGAAGCAGAAGGAATGGAATCTTCTGTATCAGAATCCTCATAAGTAGGTATAGACAATTCCTGTTCATTAGAAGAGTCAGAAGAAATAGAATCCTGTTTAGAAGATTCATAATCAATGTCTTGCCTAGGCCTCTTAGAAGGGGGGGGGGGGGTTGGTTATTAAATCTTCAGCCATTTTGATCATTTGTGTTTTAGGCATAGGGGCCTGCACATGTGGCCCAGGCATCAGTTTTTTGGGCATAGGTCGAGATTTTGGCCTTAGTTTTGAAGATGGCATCAGTTTAATATACAAATCTGTAGGCCTGAAAACACCCTCAGAAGCCGGTGCCTGCACAGCAGCTCCGGACCTATCCAAGGTAGACACATCCGCAGGTTCCATAATTGAAGCATCTTGTGGCAGACTCTGAATGGGTCTCAGTAGGGGCCTGCAAATCAGAAGTAGCGGGTATCAGGGGCTGCAAAAGCACCTCACTGAGTACTGATGAACTGGCGACTGGCTTAGAAGTGTCGTCAGCAGTTTTGGACCTCAACAGCCTGTCTCTGTCTTTTTCTTTGCGTTTTTAAGGTATTCTGGTAGTAAGATTGCTAACCAATGACATTTCTGGATAATTAAAGCTTGAGCCAAAATACATAGAAGTAAAAATGTACCGACATTTGATAGTGCGTTGATTAAATAAAGCACAAAACCAACAGCAAGGTACATTATGGTCAGGGCCTAGGCAAGAAATACAGTACAAATGAAAATCCTTATGAGGTATTTGCTTCCCACAAGTAATGCAATTATTAACTTTTACTGACATCAGTAACATTTGGTGGTGGTGCTGTGGTAGCGTTGTCACCTCAGAGTAAGATGCTGTCTGGTTCAATTCTCAGTTAGAGCGTCTTCTGCGTGGAGACATGCGTGAATGAGTGTACCTTTGTTGAAGGTTGTGTGTCAGGGCTGGCAACTCGGCACGTAAAAATCAACTGCCAATCATTAGCGGACCGGAGTTCTGCTGTGGCGACCCCTAAAAGCCGAAAGACACAACAACTGACATCGGTAAGGAGCAAGAAAAAGTTTCCCCAATGGGGTACTTAGCTTTTTAGTTGAAGACTTTGGATCTGAAACTCGAAAACGAAAATTTCAGGAGTCAGACGACCGGCACTTGCAAACTGCTTCTGCTTCAGGCACCGTGCGGCAAGAAAGACTGATGTAATGGTGTCAGCTGCATGTTGTATACCCCTGACAACCTGACGTCATGGAAGAAGGGACAGCAACTGACGCAGGACCCAAGACTTTGTTAATCAGGCTGACTGAGGGCAACCTGCCAGCAGATTACCCAAATGTAATGACTGCAACAGTGAAACATGAAGAACATCTATATAGTGTGGCAGATGTCCGCAAAATAACTACAGATTTCTTTATGGTGATACTACTCTTGGTTATTGACTAAAATTCCACAGTGATACTAAATCAGTATTTAATTTACAGTAGACTATATATGGTAATGAATGTGATAAGCTATTTAAATAAATCTGCCTTACATTCTGAGAAACTGGGTTTTCTCATATAATTTTGCAGAAATCTGATATCTTAGTTAACAATTCATTTCATTTAAGAAAATCATATAGACCTTACAGTTATAAAATTATATATAATCATGGGTCATACTGTATGTTACTTTCAATAACTGTAGATATGTTCATGTTATTGATACCGTATGTGAAATCTAAGTTTGCACACAACTATTTAAGATATGCAATTTTGCAGAGCTGGTTATTGAATAAACTGTCTCAGTTCTGAGTTTTATTACCATTGTATTATCATTTGTTTTCAAATACCTTAAAGTATTCTGTTTATCATTTACATGGATAACAAATGGTTAAGTAAAAACATGCAGGCTTGTAGAAAAATAATGTACCAATATAGTCAATGTGCATCTGTATTTAGAACTTCTCAGTTTACTAGAAATGTGTGGTGTTATTTTCTTAGAACACCATGTCTCATCATCTCAAGATTCATTATCCGATCCTAAATAGTCACCTAGATAAATGTTAGAAAATAAAAAACTCTTTCATTTTTACTTAAGTTCATCGGTGCAGTGGAAAAAAGCCTGTAAATATGTTTTACTGCAGAAATGGTTCATCTGTAATAGTCAACTAAAGAAAAACCTAGAGGAAATAAGAATAGAAATTCCAAATGTCCATAGTTTCAGCCTAATACGTGATTTATTGTCCCTCCAGTGGAACTGTTAAACCATGATACGTCAACTAACTATTGGAGTAATACAGCACAGGAGATCACCCAGTATGCCGCAGTATCTGGAAAGAATTGTACCACTGAAGTGTCCAATTATGTGAAGTATAATGCGCCCCGTCTTGTTGAGATTGCTAGATATGTCACATTATACAGCTGATTTGCATTGTGCTGCTTTGCCTTAGAAACGTATGTCTCGTGTACTGTGTGTACCTTGCTGCAGGCTGCAGTTATACATGTCACAATGCACAATGCAACTTCGGGAATGATACCAGGTCTTCAGAGTTGGCTGTCTCCCTCCTTGTACAAAATCTAATGATAATAAAATACATAGCAAATATAGGAGCAGCAGTGACAGTATCTGGCTGTGGCCACACTGCTATATTGTGCAAAAATACCCTAACCCCCTATTTATTCTCATAATGTTCCTTCTCGTCTAGATCTTTACTGATGATCACATCTCTTCAAAATAAATAACAAGTGCACAATCATTTTATTAATGCTGTAAATATTTATAATTTAACTACTTAATTTAAATTACTGCAAATATTAGTAGTTGAGTTTTTGAACTTGTACATGCATGCAAAGCCCATTAATCTTGTAATTGTTTATTTACTCTTTTTCATGGCTCCTCTGAAAATGTGTATTGCCCATCAGTTATTCCATTTAACAAAACGTAATCAAACAAATAAATGAGAACTAAAATGTGTGGTGCTCAGCACTTTGGACCATTTATTAGGATTCTGCTTGGTTGTACCCTGCATTCTAACACTCAGTAAAAGAACTTAACAAAGATTTGCTTTATATGATTTTAGTTGTGGTGTGAAATTCATAAATTATATTGCCCCACACATAGTTTAACTGCATTGCAACATCTGACATCAGGAATGTAAAACATTTTTAATTTTAAAATGCTTTTTTACGATTCCTACTATCTGCTACATTTTGACTATTTCAGACATTTAATGTCAGACAACTCTGTGCTTTTTTAAATGTTTTTTTATATCACTAAGTAAGAGAAGCTTGTCAGATCTGCTAATGCAGCTCTATAACATCAGAATCAGTTCATGTATATTGATATTGTCTACTAATTTCAGTGCAGACCTGAAAACCCGGAAGTGTGTCCACCTGGCGAGGGACAAGCTACTTACCCGTTACGCAAAGTATAGTTCTGTTGTTCTGCACTGTTATTCACAACATTTTATTCATAGAAAACTGCCTGTGTGTTACATACAAATGATGTGCTACGTCCACCACATTCCCACTTTATTATCAAAACGATGCTGCACTTACCTTTTGCTATCCTTGCCATTTTCTACTTTCGTTAAAAAAAAAAAAAAGCATAAAGGAAACATGATGTGCTACTCTGGGTACGGCTTCAGTCTTCCACACCAGGCCACAATTACATGCTGATCAATTACAGATCTGAGTCTTTGGTCTAGTATCCCATGCCCCTTCCTTATCACTCTTTTGCAAACAGCAATATCGTCCAATGATCCTTACTTGTGGTAACTGCCTTTTAAACCAATTATTGCATACACACACACACACACACACACACACACACAAACATATACACACACACAAACACACAGGAGTCATACATGCACACACATACACACATGCACACACACACACACACACACACACACACACACACACACACACACACACACACACACACACACACACACACACACAATTCACAGAGGGCACATGAGAAGGCTGTTAGAATTGTGCAAATCCCTTTAGCTTTCTTCTTTGCATGGTAGTACTGCTACTGCTCTAAATTATTGGGCTGGAGACTCAATATACCACTTACCATATCATTTCTGATTTATTGAAATATTGAAATACAAAACTAATGCCTCATGAATAGTATGGTTTTAAGCAGTCAGGCATTGTGGAGACAGATAATAGAGCTTGTGAACCTACAGTACTAAGTAATACATCTCCTTAAATAACTCTCTCTACATAATGATAATAATAATAATAATAATAATAATAATAATAATAATAATAATAATAATAATAATAATACATACATATGTAAATAAATGCAATGCAAATTTAAACAGACAAACAAATAAATATCAGGAACAAGATTCTTAAAGTGAATAAATAAAATCTTTACTTAGACAATAAAGAAAATGTCTGATACAGATGTACATAATTTGAAAGATGAAGTGAAAAGTAATAGTTGTACAAGATAGACTGATAGGTTGGTAAAGGACTTTATGTGCCACTATTAGCTGGTTGAACTGCAGTAGGCTTAGCAGTTCAAGCCATCCTAGGCGATTTAGGTTGTGACAGTGGTCTGTCCAGTAGGCTGTGCCAGTAGGAAATTTGGCAATGTGGTTATAGCAGGATGATAGTTTATTAAGATCTGTTTTGTTTAAGTTGGAGAATAGAGGTGAGGTGTAGAGAAGAGTTGATAGTAGATGGGAACGGGCAATTGCAGTTCTAGCAAGTGGGGCAAGGAAAGGTTTGATTCTGTAAAGAGAGCCAAGTTTTTTTATTAATGGTTTTGATAGTTTGATTGATATGCACATCAAACTTCAGGTTGCTATCAACTATGACACCCAGTAGTTTAGTTTGGGCTTCTGGGGAGATGATAGTGCCATTGTTAGCAGTTATGTTGAAGGATGGCAGGGGGGTCCTGCATGTGGGGGAGAAGAGGAGCAGCTTAGTTTTGTTGGGGTTTAGGATTAGATGTTGATTGGAGAGCCATGTTTCTACTGTATTGAAGGTATTTTGGGTTAATGTGAATAAAGTAGCTGGTGAGGTGTCAGAACAAATCAAGGGTGAGTCATCCGCATATTGAATGCAGGTAGCATCTGGGATAACTGAATGAAGGTCATTGATAAAGATGGAGAAAAGAAGGAGTCCTAGAATCGAGCCCTGGGGAACTCCTAATGTGATGGGTAGGTGAGATGATAGCTTGTCCTGCCATAGGACTGCCTGTTGCCTGCCCTGCAGGTAGGAGTAAAACCACTGGAGTGCATGGTTGTTTAAGGAGAAGGCCTTCAAGATATTTATAAGCATTTTGTGGTCAACTATGTCAAAAGCCTTGGACAGATCTAGAAAGAGTGCTGAGAACAGTTTGTTATTATTGAAGTTGTGGTTAATGATGTTAGAGAAAGAGAGGAGGGCAGAAGTAGTACTGTGGTGTGGCTTAAAGCCATGCTGAAAGCTGGACAACAGCTTGTTGTATGTGAGGTAGTGCATGAGCTGTATGTGTGCACACTTCTCCATAATTTTAGCTAGAGGTGACAGAATAGCTATGGGTCTAAAGTTTGACAGTTCAGTGGAACTGCCTCCTTTATGGAGAGGTATGACATGGGAGATTTTCCATATAGTGGGCACAGTAGCTTCAGATATATCTCTGTTGTTCAAGATTGAGATGGGGTGTGCTATGGTGTTAGCAGCCTTTTGCAGATAGTCTGCTGGGAGGAGGTCGGCAGCCAGGGTGGTGGGTTTTAGTTTCTTAAGTAGGGCATGAATAAGTTTAGTAGGAACAGGTTGGAAGGTAAAGTATGTTTTAATACTGGGTGTGGCTGCATTAGAATTAGAGCCACTGGGAGAAAGTTGGCTGGCTAGAGACGGGATAGTCTCTGTGAAGAAGCTGTTCAAGTTATTAGCAATGTCTATTGGGGATTTTTGTTGAGAAGCTGAGGGGGATGGAGTGGCATTTTGCCCTGGGTGGAGTAGTTTGTTTATTCCTGCCTAGAACTTTTGAGGTTTGTTTTGGTGTTTTTGCAGTAGATGGTAGTAGTGGTTATTTTTGTCTAAGGTTATGGATTCTTTGGTGTCATTCCTTAGCTGTCTGAATCTTAGTTGATCAAGTGGGGCTTTTGTTTTTCAGTAGGTGCCCCATGCTTTGTTTCTGAGTGAAATTTTGGTTTTGGTGTCTTTAGAAAGCCATGGTGCAATATCAACTTTGGTCATAATATAGCTGCTGGGAGCATGGGAGTTAAGAATTGCAAGGAATTTGATTTTAAAGTATGCTACTCCTTCATCTAGGGGGGACTTTTTAGTACTGACCAGTTGCATGCCTTAAGTTCATTTTGAAACTTGGTGAGAATAAAATTCTTGTTGTTTGTTAATGTTCTATAGGTGGGTTGGTAGAAGCAGTCTACTTTGAGCTTGATTACGTATGTGAGACAGTGGTCACTTAGGTCATCAGGCAAAGTGCCTGATTTATAGGATTGAAGATAGGTATTGATGAGTATCCAGTCTAGGGTACTTTCCTTGTTACTGGGTTTTCCTGTCCTGGTGGGGGAGGTTATGATTTGAGTAAATCCATAGAGGTTTATGTGGGTTGTGGGGGTTTCACAAGAGCAAGTGTTCCAGTCAATGTTGAAATCCCCAAGAACAATTTTTTCTTGGGGGTAATTATTGGATAACCAATATAAGAAGTCTTCTAAGGTTTCTGTGTTCCTCCCTGGGGGAATGTCGACACAGACTTCTTTGTTTTATTTTGAAGAATCTTATATTTGTATGGCCATAGGTTTCCAGTTTCAGGAAGAGGCAGAAGTTTTCACTGTATACTTCGGTTATAAATTCTATACAGTTTTCTCTTTTGTTCTTCTATTTTACATTCAGCATCTAAGATTGCAAGATTGATCATGTTCACATGCCAAAGAAACACATATATTGTAGATTCAACTCAAAAACAACCAATAGTCCAGTAGAAAATGCCATAAAAATCCTGTTAATAACCAAGTCCTTGATGCGATGCCACCACGAATGCAAAAATACCATTGAGTAATCTGCTTTAATGTGATACAAGAAATGACTAGGAAAATAACAATACGACATTCAGGTTAAGAGCTTTTGTCCAACTTATTGGACATCTTCAGAACCATGAATGGAAAATGTACATAAAACACTTAAATCGTAAAAGTAAATGGCACACCTACCAAACTGACCAATCAAAACACATACTACATGTAAAACCCCCACTTCAAAATTTAAAGCAAAAGCCGCTGTTTCATTTCATTCATAGTTTGAAACATGAATCCACAACATAGTCATAAATGCTTGATAAAACTTTAAAACCAAATATTACAATCAGATTGGAATAAGAATGTAGCTCAGTCATTTAACTTCCTGGGCTCACTTCTTCAAATCACTCACAATGGGTATTGTTTCATTAAGTCCAGGAGAATTTTCTGTTTCCAATCTAAATTGCCAGCACATTTCCCTAAACAAAAGCTTATTTTCCCAGTCTCCATTAAAGGGACCCACTTGAATTTGTTCTAATAATAAAAACAAAAATTTGTTAAAGTTTTTACATTCTTTACAGTATCTTGCCAAGGTGGTCTTGCTGTCATACATGCTGGATACTGTTCTGATGTTGGTATATGTGCTTATTAAGGGTGTTTTTTGTCTTTCCGACATAAAATGCAAGACAGGTGGAACAGGTGGCTCAATATACCACTTGCAGTGTGCAACAATTGAATGCATGATTGTAATTGACAGCAAGTAATTTATCAAAAATAGTACCTTTCTTATCCACATTTAGCACTGAGGGCAATGTCCACATTTCCTAGTGGCTGGTACCCCATTAGAAATTTTCTTTGTTTTTTCTGATAAACATTTCATATTGGACATGTTCTTATATGTAAATGTTATGCACAATTATGTAAATGTTGAGGCACAGAAAATAGATGATTTTACTGCTGTCACATTGTAATAATGACCAGTTATTTCGTATAATGTCTTCTATGCCCTTAACATCAACTGTGTACTACAAAACCACATTATTGGAGATGCTAACTCTTCTATCTACATGACTGTTGATGTGTTTAATCAGACCATACTTGATGGTGGGTGTAAAACTGCCAAAGCTTTCAGCCCAGATCTTCTGGCTGACAATATCCAATAATTTAAGGGATAAACCCAATCATAAAACATTTGCTTAATCAAATCAAAATCATCCAAACAATCCTCATCCTCCAAAGTTAAACATGAAACATGTATTAACTGGCTTTTAACCACCCCCTTTTCTGATGAAAGGGGTGGCAGCTGGTAAAGTGTAAAAATGCCTTTCAAAAAGTGGCTTTCCTGTGTATATGTGTCATCAAGCTCCCACTCTTGCCCTTCCTGAATTTGACATCTAAATAAGCAATTGAATACTTTTTTATCTGGTAGGTAAATTCCAAAAAAAATGTACTTGACTATGTGAGGCTCATAGAGCTCTCAAATTGTTCCATTGCACTATCCCAGATAAACAAAAGATCCTCCAGGAACCTGAAATAAGCCACACAGTGTTTTAAAAAAGGAGATTGAAATAAATAATGTGATTCCCATCTCAGCATAATGGGACTGGTAAACAATGGGGCACATGCTGTACCCATTGGTACACCCTGGTTTTCAAACTTATAAAACTCACCATCAAATGTTAAAAATAAATTGTAGCTTATATTATGTCCATAAATGTACACACCAAAGCTTTATCAGTTGCACTCAACTGTCTATGTTCATCAACAATTTCACCAAACCAACATAACCCAATATTCTTGGGGAGAGCAGTAAACAAACTTTTCACGGTACATGTAATAAACAAAACTGTTCTTTTACTGAAACATTCCTCATCTTATCCAGCAAGTCCCATGAATCTTTTACTACATGTGGAAATGGGTTAAACACATGCTTGAGTTTACTGAAATATTAAAATACAAAAATAATGCCTCATGAGTAGTATTTTAAGTAGTCTGACTTTGTAGAGACAGATACCAGAGCTTGTGAACCCACAGTACTAAATAACACATCTCCTTAAATAACTCTCTTCGAACAATAATAATAATAATTATAATAATAATAATAATAAATAATGCATAAGCATGTAAATACATCACTAAACCGACAAATATCAGGAACAAGATTCTTAAAGTGAATAAATAAAATCTTTACTTAGACAATAAAGAAAATGGCTGATCAGATTAAATGTACAGATGTAAAAAATTTGAAAGATGAAGATACAAATAATCAGTTGTACAAGAAAGGCTAAAGAAAAACAATCTGACCTACAGCTAAATATGCCTAGCTGACTCTTAACTTAAAAAACACTGGAGCTGATTATTCTAAGTTAGTAAAATATTACACAAGAAAAAAATGCAATTGCTGATATAGATGTTTATAACATTGCTTCAAAACTGACTTGGCATGATCATTGGTTTCATCTCCACTTATTATGAGTCTTTTTTTTTTTGAAGAATCTTATATTTGTATGGCCATAGGTTTCCAGTTTCAGGAAAAGGCAGAAGTTTGCACTGTATACTTCACTTATAAATTTATTTATTATTTATTTATTTTACATTTGTTAACCGGGGGTGTCTGACTGAGCCGAAAAGGCCCTTTTTCAGCAGAGGTCCGGGGAGAAAAGCTCCACAAAGAAAAATTACAGACACATTTAGTTATTTAGACATAATCAGTATACACACAAATTACAAGAGACATGTTTTTACAGTGGTATGCGGCACAAACAAACAGTTACAGTGGAGAGAACAATCAAAAAAGATATTAATTTTAAAAATAAAGGTAAGTAAGAGATTTGTGGTGTACAGCTGAACTTTGGAATGTAGGTAGAATACATACATAGTACACAGGTACAGTACATACATTGTAGATTAGCCAGTGTTTGTGAGTAAGATTGAAAAACTATTATAAATTGCTCTAGATTTAGTATGCATATGTTATCCGCTTTCACTAGCCTGGGGAGCAATCATGGCACTGCCAACTTTGCTTGAGATGTTGCCTGATGAGGTCTTTAAAGGAGGCTTTGGATGATGTGTTTTGAATGCTAGTAGGGACAGAGTTCCATTTTTTAGTCACCGAACTACTATATAGTGCATCTCCAAAGCTATTGTAGCTGTTGGTGACTTCTAGTAGTAGTTTGCTTGATGATCTAAGAGGCCTTTTGGCTGAGTGATGTTGTACTAGGTTTTTGAGGGCAGGACACTTATTGGGGAGGTAATAGATAGAATGACAGAGGCAGAGCTGATTGTAGGTTAGGAGGTTGGGCAGTTCAAGCCAGTGGAGCTGTCTCAAAGCAGTACAGTGATGAGTTCTATATGAGCAATTTGCAGCAAAACGGGCAATTCTGTTATAGCAAGCCTCCATTTTGGTTAGTTCAGTTTTGTTGAGATTAGTCAGAATGGGAGGTGCATAGAGTAGGGTGGATAGAAGTTGGGAGCGAGCAATGGCTGATCTTGTGTTGTTGGTAAGAAATGGTTTGATACGGTAGAGTGACCCCAGTTTGGCATGTACTTTTTTAATAGTTAAGTTCAGATGACTATCAGATTTTAGGTGGGAGTCTATGGTTATTCCCAATAGCTTAGCCTGTGCCACTGGAGCAATTGGAGTAGCATTTGTGGAGTAGATAGTGAATTGACTGTTAGTGTTTTGTTAGAACTGGTTATAATCATAAGCTGAGTTTTCTTTGGATTGAGGATAAGTTGGGCTTTGGTAAGGTAGTTTTCAACGTCAGAGAATGCTAGTTGAGTTGTTTGCAGGAGGGTGGGAATGTTTTGTGCAGCACAGATTAAGGTAGTGTCATCTGCATACTGAATTATAGATGCATGCTGTGTGGAGGTGTGGAGGTCATTTGTGAAGACTGTGAATAGTAGTGGTCCTACGATAGAACCCTGTGGGACTCCTATAGTTATGGGCAGCTGAGGAGAGAGAGAATTTTCCCATTTCACAGCTTGGTACCTGTCAGTTAAGTAGCTTTGGAACCAGGTAAGAGTGGAATTAGATAGATGATATTGGTTTAGTTTGTTTAGCAGGATTTGGTGTGAGACTGTGTCAAATGCTTTGGACATATCCAAAAAAAGAGTTGACACTTGCAGGCCTTCATTTTTGAGGCAGTTTACTGTGTCTGTGAAGCAGAGGAGAGCTGTAGTGGTACTATGGGCAGGTCTGAAACCATGCTGAGTAGGTGACAGGATGTTGCAGTCTAGAAGATAGTTTAGCATCTGGGTATGGATGCATTTTTCTAGCATTTTGGCCAGGGGGGAGAGTAAAGCAAAGGGTCTGTAGTTGTTAAGTTCAGTGGAGGTCCCGCCTTTATGTATGGGTGTAACATAGGATATTTTCCAGAGTTTGGGCACATAGTTTTCAACAATTGATCTGTTTATGAGAGTGGAGACTGGGATAGCAATAGCATCTGCTGTAAGTTTCAAGAAATAGCTGGGAAGTAGGTTGGCTGCTGTTGATGAGGTTTTTAGTTTGGAGAGCATGCTTTTGATTGAAGTGGTGGAAACTGTTTTGAGGGTAAAGCTTGTATTAGTGTTATTTGTGTTGGGGGGGATAGTGAGGAAGGAACTGTCCTGTGACACTAAGGATAGAATTGAGTTCACAAAGTGGGAGTTGAATTGTGTTTCGATGGGAACTTTAGTGTCAGGTGTGGTTGGTTTGGGGGTAGCCTTTTGGGTGGATTTTAGTAGCTGGTTTACATTTTGCAAAATTTTTGCGGGTTGTGTTGGTATTTAGTTTGTAATGTTGTATAGTAGGATTTTTTGTCCAGCCTAATGCATTTTTTTGCACGGTTGCGCAGTTCTTGGTACTTAGTTAGGCTTTGTGTTTCTTTGTTTTGATAGTAACACCAGGCAGTGTCTCTGGACTTGAGGATTTGTTTGGTTTCTTTACTGAGCCAGGGGTTTGTAGAGGTTCTAACCTTGATTTTGCGCAATGGAGCGACAGTGTCTAGGTGTTGTAGAAATGTTTTGTTGAAATATGCTACAGCCTGGTCAAGTGGGAGGGTTTTTAGGGGGGTCCAGTCACAGTTACACAGTAAGGTGCTGAGGACCTCAGGAGAGAATTTTTTTGTGTTTCTAGTGGATATATAGTTAGTGGTTTTGCATATGCTTGTTCTACTACATTATAAAGTATATTATGTTGTGGTCACTTAAGGTGTCTGGGAGACTGCCTGTGTGAGGGTACAATGTGGGGTTGCTAGTTAGGACCCAGTCAAGGATGGATTCCCTTTTAGATTTTTATCACACCTAGTTGGAATTTGCACTAGCTGCTGGTAGCCATGGAGATTTATTAGATTACTTGGTGGTTCTGATATACAGGTGAACCAATCTAGTTTGAAGTCCCCAGAATAAGGGTTTCTTGTGAGTATGTGGAAGAACACCAGGATAAGAAGTCTTCAAGGCTAGCAGGTGTATTACCAGGTGGAATATAGATCACAATTGTGGTGATGACCTTTTAGGGTGAAGTTGAAGTTGTGAGATAAGTATGTCCCAATTATTGGGGGAGGGGTAGGAGTTTGGTAATTGACGGACAGTTAAGTTGGACTTGTAGAGTAAGGCAGTTCCACCCCCTTTACGAAGTGGTCTGTCTTGTCTAATGATATTGTAGCCGGTAGGGAGAACTTCTGAGTTAGCTATGTTTTTGTTTAGCCAGGTTTCTGTTAAAGCAACTATGTCTGGGGAGTAGTGTGCTATTGTGGCCTGGAGTTCAGGTATTTTATTTTTGATACTTCTAATATTAATATTTAGCATTAAAGGATGGTTGGTTTTGCTGCGGTTGTTGATTTGCCCAGGGATGAAGAAAGTGGGGGTGTTATGTTCTGACATTTGTGTTTGAGCAGTTTGTGTTGGACAGGATGGATTTGGGCCTGAGTTGAGGTGGATATCCCCACTTATGGTGAGCCTGGAGTTAAAATGGTTATACAGATGTTGGAGTTTGGTGAGGAGTGTGAGAAAGTATTGTGTTTTTTTGGAGTAGGAATGAGAGCATATGTGTTTAGTTCTGAATTGGTCCGTTATGTAGTTCTTGAATAAGTGTGGGCAGATATTATTATAATGTGTGGTGTCTGTGTATGAGAGTGCATAATGCAGTGTTGTGCTACTAAGTTTAGGGATATTGCTAGAGTGATAACTTGTGGTGTTGTAAAGAATTATGAGAAGACAGACTAGATTTAGTTGTGTGATAGTCATGGTAATAAAGTTTATGTTGTTTCTAGGTGGGCGGTCTGAATAGGAATTATAGGGTTGCACTATATGTGGATGGGGAAGTAGTGTGGGTGATGCAAAAAATGCCTAGTGGGAATGAGAGTGATTGGGAGTATTTTGTGTGGAGCAAGTTGGTGTGGTTTAATGTGATATGACTTGAGGAGCTGTGATTGGTGGAGGTGATGTGAGGGTGAGCTGTGGGTGTGGCTATGATTACTATAAATGTAGAGGTAGTGGGGGCGGGAGGGAATAGGGGCAGGGCAGGGAGCGGAGAGAGCCGAGCATTAGCAGGGCTTAACGAGCGCATAGCCAGAGCCAACAAAGGCAAGAGAAAAAAGTAAGTATTACTTTACAAATCTGAACACTTTTAAAACACATTCCTGAGGTCTAATGGCTTACCGGCTAGCAGAATGTAATTGCTGGAAGCACTTGTGTCCTGGTGGGAGACTAGAAATTTAAAGATGGCTCCATGCTCAGCAGGATTCTAATATAGACTTTGTATTGGGGAGGGAGATAGCACAAGGGGTGTAAACCAGGTGGAATGCAAAGAAACCAGAGAGGCAATCAGTGAAGGCCTCAGAGAGGGTAAGTAATAATTCAAACTACCTGTAAAGTGAAGGAGAGAAGAGACAGCAAAGTTTATTAAGGTTGGGAGTGTGTCTTTACATTGACTTGCTGATTAGTAACCAGTTTGTGCACAGATTAGAGTAGGGAGATACATTAGCAATGATAGAGATGCAAATAAGCAGGTGATCCTCCAAGTGATACAAACTAAGGCAGAAAGAACTGAGAGGGCTGCTTGATGGTTAATTTAATTTAGTCACAGGGATGTGAATTAAATATATACTGTCTATTGGACAGTTAGGATTACTGTACTATCGGGGGGGGGACACAAGGCTACAACAGTCAGTTTTATTAGCAAGCTGAGAACTACTAAGAAATACTGCTAATGTAATAGCTTCACTCTCATAAAACATACAAGTAGAATGCCTGGGTGGACTGACCCTGCTCTTGAGGCTCAAAATGTATATCCTTGTTTAGTTTGCAATACTGATTCCTTCTTACACTGTATAGATGGAGTGGTAGCCGCAGACTGCAGATTTGCTTGAGTGTGCTCCTGCTCTTGAGGCTCAAAATGTATATCCTTGTTTAGTTTGCAATACTGATTCCTTCTTACACTATAGATGGAGTGGTAGCCTCAGACTGCAGATTTGCTTGAGTGTGCTCCTGCTCTTGAGGCTCAAAATGTATATCCTTGTTTAGTTTGCAATACTGATTCCTTCTTACACTGTATAGATGGAGTGGTAGCCGCAGACTGCAGATTTGCTTGAGTGTGCTACTGTATAGATGGAGTGGTAGCCGCAGACTGCAGATTTGCTTGAGTGTGCTGCTGTATAGATGGAGTGGTAGCCGCAGACTGCAGATTTGCTTGAGTGTGCTCCTGCTCTTGAGGCTCAAAATGTATATCCTTGTTTAGTTTGCAATACTGATTCCTTCTTACACTGTATAGATGGAGTGGTAGCCGCAGACTGCAGATTTGCTTGAGTGTGCTCGGCTAGCAGAATGTAATTGCTGGAAGCACTTGTGTCCTGGTGGGAGACTAGAAATTTAAAGATGCCATACAGTTTTCTCTTTTGTTCTTTTATTTTACATTCAGAGTGGAAGGTCACAAGACTGATCATGTTCACATGCCAAAGAACCACACATATTGTAGATTCAGTTATATAAAAGATTAAATACAAATACAAATTTTCTATCCCTGTTAAGATATCTTTTAACTGCATTTTCAGAATGCAGTTCCTCTACATATTTATATTGCTTAAATACAGTTTGCAAATGTGTTACGGAGTGAATTAAGAATGAAGACAATTTTAAATAAGTTTTCACTACAATTCTAAAACAACATCTCTGGTGGTGCTTGCATTTCATACAATGTTCTCTATCTTGTGACCTTAGGTAGTCAGTTCAAATCCAGCCATTACTTCTTACACTCAGTTGTGTCAGCATGACTGTAGATGTACGTGTAGGTAACAATGTTGTCACCCACCTATTTGCGGTGTACATGCATAGTGGAGAATTCCTCTTAGAATAATTTCTGCTCATTTTTCACTGAGAAATATTTTGTTTAACACTAGGGATGCCATTTGATGAAATTTGCCTTTTCTAACAGCAGCAGTAAGTCTTCTCCTCTGGTGTGATGAAATGAGACAATGTCCTGTATGTTGTTGCCTTAGTAAGCCATGGTTTTGAATCTGTGATTATCTACACATTGCGCATGATTGGGATTCTACCATTGCTGTGATGGCAACATTATGCATCATGTGTGTTTAGGTAAGCAGAGCATCATGTACTATTGTGAGACAATGACATAGATTGTACCACTCTTTTAAAAACTTACAGACACACATATTGCCTTGCAGCAATAAAATGATGCAGTACCTTCGAACTGATAAATATCTCACAACTGTAGTAAGCCTTCTGCCACGGTGCTCTGAGTCTTCCCAAAATCACGTAGCTTTTGTGATTACACAGGTAGGTGTTCAAACCCTGCAGTGAATGACTATAATCATTGTGTGTCAGTGCAGTGCTGCTTATGAATAACATCCATCACACTTGTAATATGTACAATTATAGTGGGAGGGGCTTCCATATCCCTTTTACCTCAAACTGATTTGCAAGACACTCATATGATGTAGTAACTTCATATACGTGGAGTCTCACAGATGGGTTAAGACTTCCAGTGTGAAAAGTGTGATTCATGTACATTTCTTTATCCTGTGGACTTACATACGTGCCTGTTCAATTCCAGCAAATGACAATATTATGTGAGTGTACTACTGACTTGACACAAACACCATTGCATCAAGTTAATTCTATCCATTTCATGGTGGACAAACAACTTTCAACACATATGGGGATTCCATGGCAATGAAATAGGTGTTATCGGACTCTTGTCACGTAAGTGCTCCTGTGACATGCAGCTTGTGCTGACTTATACAGCATATCCATACAAATAAATTGTGGTTTGAATCTGGGATTGTGTGTGTACAAAACAATGTGGATGGAAAACACTGGCTTGGCCAAGCATCACTGATATTGCACTGTTCACAGTTGTGTAAACAACATAGCTACCTTTTTTTATCATTCTGACAAATTGCTATTGTATAAATTAACATCAGAAGTACTTTCTTACTTCACAGCTTGATTTATGTTGTTTGTGACATGCTCTGCAGCTTATGTAGTATGACTGGCAAGGGTTTGAATCTGGTAACATCTGTCTGTTGGATATCTGTTTCAGACAGGAGTGGCTTAGGCAGATGAAGTAATTATGCACAGTCAGTGGGACACATTTTAAGGTTTCACACTCTACGTTAGAGGATCCATAATCATTACAACTGGATAGTAGCATAATCCTTCAAGGGTGTTTTTCATGTCACAACTGATATGTCTCTTTCTGTGGTGTTAATGGTTGTTGCACATCTCTCTGAAATCTGACCTGGAATTTGTTTGAGTCTGTCAAAATGCAGATGCTGAGAATGTCAGTGATTGCTAATAGGCATTACTTATTTTCCAAATAATAATGCTTTGAACTGCATGTATGCATACAGACATTTATGTAGTACTGTAATTCTTTTGTTCACACTCTAGAGTTTTATAGGACATGAGGGTTTATAAAACATTCCTTAATGTGTAGTATGCTGAAAAATTATCAGAAAGTGTGAATGGGCCTGTGTTATGAGACGTTCTTGTGTGTTTGTGTTGTTTAATTGATGTTATGGTAGTGTTTGTTGTAATTCCTTGTCAGCATGCCTAGTATAATGATGTAGTAGATGTATGCTGTTTAGCAAAGAGAGCTTTAATTGTTGAATATCATAAGATGTTTCTTGTCATTTCTTGTTCTTGTTCTTGGCCAGGACTTAATTGAATTATTCTCTGTAATACTGGCTTTACCTACATCTACACACTGGAATAGTGACCTACAGGTGAAAGATGAGATTTGTACAGTTGGTGTAGGTCCAATGTAAATCTACACCAGGTCACTTAGTAATACACATTAATGCTTCACCTGGGTGTGTTGTATGTTACTGTAGTGTTATACAGTTCTTGCTATGGTATTCAACATTTCTCACTCAAGGGCTATGTATAATTAAAATATACTGACTTCACATGTGTTCATTTAATTATACTTGTAAACTTGCCTAGTGTGGCAGTTACACCAGGAAGGACACGTCATATCATTGATTACAGTAATGCAGATGCATCATAATCACAAATAATTGTACCCTGACATTTGTTACATTTACCCATTAGCTGATGTATTAGTGGCGTACTGCTGGCATGTACTTTTATTTTGCCCATGTCTTATGTGGGCTACCTATACATTTGTAATATATACAGAAATACATTCTAGGCATATTGGTATATCTCATGACATTGAGAAATACAACCCATTTGTCAGGGGATGGACTTCACTTGACTTGTACCTTGATTTATGTGCATTTTCACATATACCACATTAGCATGACCCATTTTGCATGTATGGATGTCATATTTGCTATAGTTAGAGAAATGAGTATATTTACATCAGATCATTATTCTGTTTATATCCTTGTACACCTCTGTGCATGTGTCATGTCTGTCTGTATTTTGCTACATACATAACAGCATGCGTGAACAGTCCCTAACTTTCTACCATTCACATCACGCATGTAGATTAAAAAATGTTTTATTTAATCACTTAATACTACATCTAGAATGATTGCGTAGGTGTCTGTATTTTTTCTCAATATTTCCACATTGTTACAGGTGTGTACACTGCCATAACAGCATTGTTTCCTACACAGACATAATGCAATGCTAGCCTTACAATTCTTTAACCTATATGTATATTCTAACATCAATCTTGTGGATACAATTTCTTACCTTTAATAACTCCCACAGTATACATTCCAATGGCAGAGCACTTCAATACACCTGCCACACATGTGTAGCTAGGCATTGCCAATACAATCAGGTAAGTGACACAAATATTACTGAGCATGCCACAGAACATATACAGTGGCAATGCTACATTTAGATTTTATGACTATAATTCTAATAATGTTTATCATTTACATTAATGTACAATGCATGCTTGGTTAATAAAATGTACAATAACCCTTCTATGGTTACAAGTGACAACAAATAGTAAAGAAATGTCCCTTTATAAAGTACATGAGATAACAGCTGTATGGTTAATTTATATTTGTTTATACATTACAAACTGAAGAATACAACAGTCCTATCTGTTAGAGCAGATAACTTGCATGCACATCTGATATGCACTAACTGCAATATATACAAATATCCCCTAACACATGCATTGTCCTTGCTAACTGTTAACTCAACTCAGCATTTTATAAACATTTATCACATTTACTCCCCTTTGTTACACTGTAGATTTGTGTTCCTCTCATATCCTTTGTCAGCATTTCCATTTTTATTTGTGTATGTGGGCAATAAAGTGAGCAGGAGTACTTTATTACATCGATATAAATAATATATATCACAGATGCTCTTTGTGCACTAATTGCATTTATTATCCGAGCACAGTTTCACCGATTAGCTTTCCATGCTTCTTGTTTGTGCACTAATCCCTACATCCGAGTACAGTTTCCATGTTTACCTTCCCCTGCATTTTTAATTCTTTAATTACAGAAGGCCTTGCCTTGTATTATGCTGTCTGCATTTGCTTGCTTGCTAGGTTTGCCTGCAGGGAACACCTTTTTCATATTGTGTGCTTGACCCTCCATTTACCTGTCTGTGACCACTAATACTTGTGCTAGCCATGAGTAGGTGCTATGGAATGTGTGAGCGTGCTTAGTAGCTTCCATATTCAATGACCACTGCTACTAATTCTGCTAACATGCACAAATCATGCAGACTTAGCATGAAGTGCGCACAGCTGATAATAAATCCCTGGGATAATGTTATCTTTGCCTGAAACAGTCTTAGGCCCTTGTCCTTCTTCTTTGCACAGTGGTTGTAAATGTATTTTCTGCGGTGACAACTGTATAAGAAATTATTATAATTTAGAACACTGCGAACTACAAGAAGGTGATGTTCCTTTGGGTCAAATTGACAAAAGCTAACTCTCACTTTCCCTTCTGATACAAAGATCACAGTCTGTCTTCACTCCCTTGAATCTAAGGACAGAGTTTTGTCAAAGCTAACAGAAATTTTAGTGTAAAGTCTTTTTAATCACGTGAATTTGAAATTCATTTTATTATTACCACTGAGACATTTCCTTTCATAACTGTTTGCCTGTCTGAAATTGTGTTGTACTTGCAGTAATCTTATGAGCACATTTAGTTTGGGATGCTTAACTGCATTTTGTGTGTGTGTGTGTGTGTGTGTGTATATATATATATATATATATATATATATATATAGAGAGAGAGAGATGTGTGTATATATATATATATATATATATATATATATATATATATATATATATATATATGTGTGTAATGTGTGTGTGTGTGTGTGTGTGTGCGTGTGTGTGCATACATATGGGTCTACTTCATAACATTGAGACCATAACATCGAAAATTCAAAACACTGAAAACATTGAAAACTCAGAACATTGAAAGTGAGCTTCATAACATTGTAACTATATTGCATAAGTAAATAATATCCCCTCCACCTACAAAAATACCTAACTAACAAACACACTTTCTACTACGTTTCTGCAGGGGGGGTGGCAAGCCCCTACATCTCCCATACACCCTCTGTAAATTAAATATACCAACTTCAAGATTGCACTACAGTAGAAAAAAGTTAACTTCCTAACCTCGGTGTATGGTGATTGTGATACAGTAAGCTTAGGAAATTAACTTTTTTCCACTGTGGTGCGGTGTTGGTATATTTAATTTACGGGGGGTGTGGGGGTGCTAGGGACTTGCACCCCCGCAGAAACGTAGTAGAAAGTGTGTTTGTTAATTAGGTGTTGTTATAGGTGGAAAGGATGTTATTTACATATGCATTGTAGTTTTCAATGTTATGAAGCACACTTTCAATGTTCTGAGTTTTCAATGTTTTTGGTTTTCAGTTTTTTGGGATTTAGATGTTTTGGTCTTAGTGCTATGAAATTTAACGTTATGAAATTTCAATGTTATGAAGTAGACCCATATATATATATATATATATATATATATATATATATATATACGGTTTACTTTTGAAAGGTTGAAAATCAACCTACCGAACGGCCTTTTGTGTGAACCGGAATGATGAAAATTGTCAGTCCGATCTGCACCGAAGTTCGAAAATCAGCAAATAGAAAAACAGATTCGCTGATTTTCAAACTTCAATTCGAAAGACATAGCATAATGCGGGGGGGGGCAAGCTCCCCTCTGCCCCCCACACCCCCCTACTTTATTATTCTAACTCCGAGGTTGCACTACAGTGGGGAAAGGGTCCACTTCCTGATCCCCACTATAGTGCACCTCGCACCAAAAATGCCGAATCTGCAATGAGCGAACGTCACTGTGCATTCGCTCATTGCAACTTAGATGCATTTTGTTTTCGGCCTTCCGAGAACTTAAAAAAGTCCTTTCGGACTTTTGAATTTCACACATGTGCATTACTCACATGTAAAATTAAACCATATATATATATATATATATATATATATATATATATATATATATATATATATATATATAAATATATATGCTGATGATCACCAATGCTTGAAACAAAAACCCAAGAATATGTTGAAAAACCCAAACCGGAAAGCAGAGTGCAGGTTACAAGTTGTAGTATACCACAGACGCCAAATAAAGTCCAAATGGAAACTGCATAAAAACAACTTTATTCCAAGAAGTGAGCGCTTTCGCGATGTATCACACACCGCTTCTTCAGACAACCTTACACACAAAGTTCATGGTTTAAATAGCAAAATCTAAAACAAAGTCTAAAACAATTGGTAACAATTACTCAATTATTCAAATTCAATTAGTGATGCAAGTAACTCCTGGGTCACATGATAACAACTGAAAGCATACTAGATGAAAACTGTCATAGAAGCACTACAATGAAGTGCTTACTCAATTCTAGTAACTGCTAATACTTCTACTTGATCAAGTTCTTAAAACATACTGATCAAAGTTCAAAACTTGCATAAAAATCATTGTGTAAGAATAAAATCAAGTAATGTGTGTACAGACTAAAAACCAGTATTAAAACACCCCATTACTTACATAACTACTTGTCAAGAGGGTATAAGTAATGTTTAAAAATATATAGAAGTATATGACAAAACAGTGATTATAATTATAGTGTGTTTATATTGTACCTAAAATTAACAGTAACCTAGTATGCCCTGGTGCTATTGATAGTTTTATATATCAAAATAGCTTGAGTAACATTGATTTAAATAAATATTGCCTATAGTACATATATATATAGAATATTGTATAATGTCATGACCTGGATTAACCAAACAAAACCTGAATACATGCTACGATTTATTACTGGAGGTCAGACTATATTATATTAAGTCTATTTAAGTTTCCTCGCTAAAAGATGTGGTTTGAGGGATACTTGTTCATTCATACCCCTGCCTCTGTGGGAGGCCAACCTAAAAATCCAATTCAACTCTGCTTCCTCTGTTCTATTAACAAGATTACCCATGCGCAAACTCTCATATTCTATGTGTAAAACTTGAAAAAGGAACATATGTTCAGGACCTTGATGTAATAAATGTTTTGCCAAGGCACTACATTCCTGCTTACGGTTATAACAATAGTAGTGGTCCCTAATCCTTTCGCGTAAAGTTCTATTAGTTTTACCCACATAAAATTGGAAGCAGGTTACACAATGGGCAACATAGACAACGTTTCTCGTACTACAATCACTGTTGTACCTGATTGCCCATAGGCGTCCTGTGTCTGGATGCTTAAAGTAATGTGACTCATCTATATGAGTGCATTGTAGACACTTATTGCATTTATTAGTTGCTTCAAAACCACTGATAGTCATGGGTTCATTTATTCGTATAGCACTTGCATGACATAATGTCTGTTTCAAGTTACGCATGTTTCTAAAGAGAAACTTCGGTTGATCACCTACTATGTTTCTAACTTTGTCCTCCACCATTAGAATATTCCAATTATCACAGATAGCCTTCTGTACTATATGTCTGTTATAACTAAATGGTAAAATGACAGCTAACTTATCTTGTTTCCCTACTTTGGAATAATCTATATCAGTGTTCACAGATTCTTGCCTAGAAAAGTATGGTTTCGCCCGTGTTGATCTTAATACATTGGTACTGCTATAGACTTTCTTAATTTCTTCTATATTATAGCCCCTCTGATTAAAGCCTTTCTCAAGATCTACTAATTCACGCTTAAAATCAGAATCGGAACAACATAATCTTGATGTTCTCATCACTTGCCCTCTAATAATGTTTGGGAATAGCTTGGGATTATGCATACTGCTGCGATGTAGATAGGCCGGTCTATAGCATGGTTTACGGTACATTTGTGTAGAGAAAGTTCCGTCTACTCTGGAAATGGATACATCCAAAAAGTGTATTGAATCCATAGAATATTCCATAGTAAATTGTAAATAGGATCCTATGTTGTTAATGGATTCTAAAAACTTTTGGAGAGATCCTGATGTACCTTTCCAAAGAAAAAACAAGTCATCTACAAATCTTCTATAGAATAGAATATGTTTGTTAGTCATGATGTAATTTTGATCAAATGCAACCATTACGAGATTTGCATAACTATTAGCGCAGCTAGTTCCCATAGCTACCCCTTGTCTTTGTCTATAGCAAGTCTCAATGAATAAGAACACATTATTATCCAAGACAATTTCCATGAGCAGGCATAGTAAATCTACCTTGCTCTCATCAAGTCTTCCATCATTCAACATAAGTTCTTTGATGGAGTCAACACCTTCTCCATTGGGAATACATGTGAACAAGGACACAATGTCCATTGTCACAAGTATCACATCAGAAGTATCTGATCTATCCATATAAATGAATAGATCATGTAAAAAATGCTCAGTGTCTTTGAGTACATAGGTATAAGAATTCAGTATAATTTTCAACTCACCATCCAAAAATATGGATATGGGTTCTGTTAGCCAACCCGATCCAGAGACTATAGGTCTGAGTTCAGGTTGGACTAAATTCTTATGTACTTTCGGTAAACCTGTGATTGTTGGTATAATGGGAAAATCTACTAAAAAATATTGATAGAGCTCATTAGATAGTAATCCCATGCATTTACACTCATACAGTGTCAAGAAAATATTCTGTTGTAAAGAGAACACATTTTCATTAGCAATGACTTCATATGACGAACTGTTGAGCATTTGTGTCATCTTATTAACATAATATTCAGCATCCATCACAACAACAGGCCCGCCCTTATCGGCTGGCCTAATAACTACATCTGCATTTTGTCTTAATTCATGTAAAGCTACCTTTTCCAATTTAGTCAGGTTGTTGTGTTGAATATTACTAGCAAAAGAAATGTCATTATATATATCTTGTTCTACTGCTTTGACAAAAGTTTCCACATTCGATGGTAAGTGTGGAATAAATGTACTTTTACTACACAGTTTGTTGCTAGCTCCATCTGAGACATGATTAGAATTAAACATCAATTTAAGTGCTATATTACGAGTGAACATTCGGAGGGCAATGATAGCTTGGCTGACATCCATATTTGAAGTTGGAACAAAAGTCATACCTTTATTAAGTAGGTCTTCTCTGCTGTAGTCAACTGATGTTTTGAAATATTAAGAACTAGAGATCTGGGTTCCAGAACTTCTGCAAAGTTTGTTGTTGGATGTGAGGAGCTAGGTCTTTCTTCACCCCTTTCACATTGTCAAATTCCAAAGACCTTTTGCGACCTGTTTGTATTGGAAGTGGTACTTCTAAAAAATGTTCATTTTCTTCTCTACCCATTTGGATTTTTCGTCGCACAGCATTCGATAGTGTATGTGTTGCAGCTCTCGTCTTGTCATTACCCAAGTCGGAACCAGGACCAGAAACCAACTCATTTGGTGTAGTGTAGACCAAAGAAATCTGTTCAGGAGAAGTAACATCCTTAAAAGAAACGCCAGATGCAGTCTCTTCAGACCTTACATCATTGGAAGCAGTGTCTTCAACTCGCTGAATCTCGTCATTTTTACTGTTTTGTGTAACTCCACAATTGTGAAGTTCAGTGCCCTCACATCCAGTGACGTAATCTCGCTTGTTGTGCTGTAGGGTGTCACTTGCAAAGACCTCGTTCCGTTTGATTTCAATGATGGATTCAGGAACTACACACACACACACACATATATATATATATATATATATATATATATATATATATATATACACATATATATTTTTATGAAGACATTTTGTCAGCATTTCAGTAGTATATGTTAGTGTTATAATTTCCAGTGCAGTTTTGATTCTGTGGTACAGAAATTTTGAAACGACAAGTTTGCCAGTGCCACAAAAGCAAATCTTTGAAGCAACACACAAAGCTGAAAGAGTCACTTGCATGATATAAGACATATTTTGCTTCTGGGTCTATCTTCTTCACCAGGCAACAGATGACTACTCATTGACTTTTGTTTATTCCAGTAACCTTTGACCTTACAGCACAAAGTAAATTGATGGGAAATTGCTCCATGATCAATGTTATAGTAAGAGACTAGACAGACTCTAGAGTACGACTGCACTGTCACCTTGTTTGAATAACCATACCCCAATAATTTCTTCAGACTTGCTCAGTATATTAAACCTCTTCCTGTCCATCATAACAATTAGACTATATCTGTGATGAGGACGTAGGTACTTCTTACAGATCTAATTCAAGTAAACTCACATAATCTGTTTGCAGACACTGACCGTCAGAAGGCCAAGAATATATTATCACCAGACTCTGATACTTTCAGAAGTGCTTCACTAATATCACTAGAAAGCCAAGGAGGTACTAATAGCCTAAACAAGAACTGAGGATGGTACATCTATGTGGAAGCAAGATACTTTCTTGCATACAGGATATACCCTAATTCTTCTCAGAAATGAGTGCAAAAGGCTGGTTCTGTGCTATAGAGGATAGATCCATGAATTTGACCCTGATAACATGACTTCAGTTAACGATTGAGAGCTGGTGGGGATAGACAGAGAGGGAGAGGGAAAAAATTTCATTTGTGTGTTCATCCTGGGGATTGATGGCTCTGCTTGTAGTCAGATGCTTTCCAGTGTGGACCAGCAAGAATTTTCTGACTACAAATCAACCTGAATTTCATTTGGTAGTGTGTGTGTGTGTGTGTGTGTGTGTGTGTGTGTGTGTGTGTGTGTGTGTGTGTGTGTGTGTGTGTGTGTGTGTGTGTGTCTGTGTGTGTTGGGGTGCGGTGGGGAGTTTAGTGGGTGTTTTGCTGAACATGCTGATGTGCCTGACATTACATTATGCATATGTTTGAGCTGCTTCAGTCTGAGAAATCAAGTGTTCATTTCTCAAAGCAGAACCATTATCATACCCTGTTCTCACTCTAAAAATCATATGCTTGCTAATAATGCCATTTTTGTTCATTTCACAAAAGTCCTTAGTATTGTTGATCAGACAGTGATGTCATAGCTGCCTTTATTGGGGCAAGTGGATTGGGCATCTTATGTTGAGTTCAGCTCAAAGGGTGGGAAAGACATCTCACTGTTATGCCATGGCTGTGAGCAATAAAAATGCCCTGTAATTTCTTCCTAGGACAATAGGAGCTATGATTGGAGTGGGTAGGACATATCTGGAGAGTGGCTAGTTCAAATGTTAAACTGAAGGGTGCTGTTGAAGTAGCTTAGGTGGACCCGCCTCCCATTCTAGATAATCTGTATTATACATTAAACAGAAATGAATTAAGTGTAAGGCTCAAGCACCTAATTGCAAAGGGGTGTGAAAACATAAACAGACTAAAATAATGAGGGGGAAGGTGAATGCTGAGGTAATAATATTTCCCCAGATTTGTACTGGACATAAAGTGTGAATCAGGAGCTGACTTTATAACAAACATGGATACTGTACCTTAACAAGAGATCAAGAAAAGGGAAATGTTATTAGCAGATGGCACTAACTACTGAACATAAACTGGAGACACTAGAATATGCAAAGCTTGTCAGAACTATCCAACAGAAGAGCTGTACTGTGTGGGACAGTGAGGCAAGTAAGGAAAAATGATGACTGAGAGGAGGAGATGTGAAGAGGGAAATACAATTTTCTAATTAGGAACGAGAAACAGTTAAAACATAAGACTCAAAAGGCTGGTATGTTTTTATTAGTAGATATCACAGGGATATCAGGAGTCAGGGCAATATAGAGATATTATGGGTGTAGTCTAGAAGAATATGTGTGCTCTGTTAAATTAGACTGAAGGTTGGTAAGGGAGTACAGCAGCAGAAAATATGAGGAAGTGAAGAAGGAATAGTGTGGAGAGTTGAGACAATGAGATGGAGTTTCTATAATGGAGGTTTAGGAGAGTACCAGTCAACACAATGCAGTTGATTGGTAGTGGCACCTCCTGGAAGCCTGTATGTAGAGTACTCGTCTCAGTTTTGGGGGGTGGTCAAAGTCTTCTGGAACCTCGGGCTATACATGCTCCTCAAAAATGAGACTGCCTGTGAGGGTGGGTGGTAATAAATGGATATTTAATAATCTTGGGAAGTCAGAATGTTTTGAGAAGGTTGAGGAGGGTAACAGCTTGCAATTTCTTTTTCTACAAGAAACAGATTTGACATTTAGTAAGGCAGAAAAGCTAAAACCAGCAGATTTTGGGGGTGTGAAATGGGGAACATTGCAAGCTGGAAGGTTATCATATTAAATACAATATGATGGGCAGTGATTAAGGTCAGGACCAGGGTGGTAGGAAGTGTGACTATATCAGTTGTTGCCATCTGTGCTGGGGAGAGTGGGGAGGTGCATGTGTAGCATGAGCCACTGTAGCTGGCTGGAGTTTTGTGGGTAGTTTTGTAGGTGGTTTTCTGTTGTTTGACTACCACACTGACTTGTACGGATGCTTATGTTGAAAGTGTGTCAACAGTGTTATTATAATTGATTAAATGTTTATGCTTAAACAAAGAATTCTATAATTTTCAAATACTGCAATAGATCTTAGGCAAGTTCTGAGTCTGTTCGCTACCAGAGTCATGTGATCAAATGTGATGTCATTCTATAACCAGCACTGAGTGGATGTACTCACAGATCAGCTTGTTTTGTTTTCATTTCTTTAGAACTTGATATAAAAAAACTTTGACAGATATTCAGTTCAAGTTCAGTAGTAGTCAGAAGTTAAAAGATCTTCACATTGCCTCATGGAAGTAAGCTACTCAGCATCTAATCATGTCTTGCTGTATTAATTAAGTTAGACAGAGAGGAGTTCTTCTTTAGACAGTCAGGAATTACAGTGAGATTAGCTAAGTATTGTTTTTCTGCATCTGCTTGAATATGTCCAACTATGTTATTTTTATTCCTCCTGTGATTGAAAGGCTGATGTTTATTGCACTTAAATATTTAATAATCTCAAATTTTCTATTTTGCTATTCATCATTAAATTTTTTTGCACCTTTTATTGCAGCTGGTCTTTTAGAGATTACTTTTAACATCTTTAGAGTACTTATACTTATTCTAGTTATGCCTTGCCATTCCAAAAATCCTTGCTGCTTGGGTTACACTGTACCATTTATTTTAGTATTGATTTTACTCAGTATAATTGGATACCCTTGCAACAGCTTGAGAGTGACTGGCTGGTGGCAGCATAATTATTGTATTGTCTGGGCATAAGAGGGCACAGCTAGTAAATCTGTGCTAGCCTTTCCCAGGAGTATGTGTGTGTGAAAATCAAATACCCAGGTTTGGGTATATCAGTAACTTGGAACAGCTCTTGTGGGAAAGTTTGCTTGATGCAGAAAGCCTCATTTGAAATTACTGTGTAAAACCATCACTGCTTAATGATGGTCTCTTACCAGTGCCAGTGGTGAGAATTGAGGTTCCTTAATTACTGGCCCTGGGTAAAGAGGGTCTGTCACATACTGGTGTTAGAGTAGTGGGATATAGATTGGACTTCATTAGCCTGTGGGCAGTTGTTACTGAAGGTGTGTGTACTCTCAACAGCCACAAGGTAAACATTCAGCGTTTCATTTCCACAACAGTGTTATTTATTTTGTTAGTTTAGTTTAGTCAAGGAAAGCAGGCAAAGATGTCAGCAGTGGATTATGGTAAACTGATAAAGAACAAGTTGGCCAAGGTGTGTGAAGCCAAAGAACTGGTGCATGCTAACAGGACTAAAGAGGAAATGATTTTAGCTTTAATCACAGCTGCAGCGCAGAACAGTGGCCAAGAGGGCAACCAGTCTGTTATTGAGGATGTGCAGTCCTCAGGAAAAGGACAGTTCACCTTTTCCTTAGATGACTTAAAAATCCATCCAGAGTTAAAGACACTTGAACTGGAGGTCAAACATATGGAGGCTGAAGAAAAGGAGAAGCAGCGTCAGCATGAACTGGAGGCCAAATGTTTGGAGACTGAAGAGAGACTGCAATGTTTGGAGATCAAAGAAAATGAGAGCGTGTGGGGACTGTAGAATGAAGAAGAACTGAAGCACTGGCAACACAAGAGGGGAAATGCTGAACCTTCTGCAGGGTCATGGAGGTAATGGGGAAGGGAATAACTGGACTCCAGAAGCAATAAAGGTCAGTGAATTGCTTCCACAGTTTGCATAGGGGGATGTCTTTGAGAGTTTTATTCATGTATTTGAGAGCATGTAAACAGTATAATGCTGACCAAGAACTCTGGGTACAGTACCTGACCCCCTTACTCCATGGTGAAGCTGTAACTGCTGTTTCTAAGTTGTCTAATATTGATTGTTTAAACTATGATAGAGTGAAAAAACATTTATTGAACTGTTCTAAGTTAACACCTGAAGCTTAGAGAAAAAATATTTCATATATATATATATATATAGATGCAAGGCAGATGAAAGCGTATGCAATTATATTGCCGAGTTAAGTACTTACTTTCATAGGTGGGTGAGCGGGTGTCAGGCAGATCTTTTGGTGAGGGAACAAGCCCTTAATACTTTACCTGAGGACATGAGAATCTGGTTGGCAGACCGAGAGTGTAACTCTGCAGATGAGCTTGGGAGAAAATGGGATCTCTACTGAGCAAGCTGGGCACAGCTCCACTAGAAGGGGATACCTAGTGCTGCAAATAGAAATAAGGGAGCCTATGGTGGGCAGCCTAAATTACCCCAACAGGGTCTACCAGTAACATGGGAAGATACTAGTTTGGTTTCATAGCCAGGATCAGGGGTTAGATGTTTTAAATGTAACCAGAGGGGCCATGTAGCATACAAATGTCTACTGAAGCAAGGTGGGGAACAAAAGGTGGGGGCACCAGCATGTAGGAATAACAGAGGGCCAGTAGTAAGCTGTTTGGAGATAACAGGGGTACCAAACTATCACTGGAGTTTGTATCCTATATTAGTGAATAGAAGACAGGATACTGCAAAGAGAGACACAGCCTCTGACATAACCATTGTGAAGCCTGCAGTGGTTAAAGAGGAACAGTACTTGTTTGGACAGTCCACTCCAATCAGAGCTTTAGGAGGGATCCCATTTCAAATACCTTTGGCCAAGGTTTACCTTAACTGGGAGGGTGGAAAAGGAAGCAAGCAAGTAGCTGTGTTTGAGGATATTTCTGCAGATGTCTGGATAGGGAATGATTTTGATAATACAGTACCTTGTGTGCATGCAGTTACACACAGTCATGCTTGGAGACAGACATGTAGGTCTGGTAAGCTGGTAGACCCAGACAGACCCCACACCTGAAGCTGGGGCTGGTGATATGGCTATTTTAGGGAGGGAACTACCCTGTAACAGTGAGACTGAAAGTGAGCCACAGCTGCTGATAGGTACTGATGTTCCAGTAGAGAGGGTGACTGCAAGGACAGAGGTGGTGATAGTATCCAGGTTGACAGTGAGGCACTGCTGTTGGAAGATACTAGGCTTCCTGTGGAATGGGAGCTGGGAAAGGTCACAAAAGCTGAGACAGGCTCAGCATTTGGAACCTACCTTACAAGGCTTGAGGGAGGTAGCTAAGGAGACACCTGATGTTCAAGGAAAAGGGGAGTCTGTATACTGGAACAAAGGGCTACTGTACAGAGAGTGGACCTCTGAGGGAGGGCTAGAGGTGAGGTAATACAGCAGTTGTTAGTGCCCAGACCCTACTGTCTGGTACTTCCAGCCATAGACCATGACATTCCTTTTGCAGGTCATATTGGCATAAAGCATACCAAGAGATGTGTTATGCAGAACTTTTATTGGTCTGAGATTGCAAAGGATGTAACAGGATACTGCAGGACCCGTGAGCAGTGCCAATAGGTAGACAAGGCAGGGGAGAAGTTCAAAGCTCTATTGATGCCTTTGCCTGTGATTGAGGATCCATTTCAGAGGGTAGCTATGGCTATTGTGGGGCTTCTAAGTACCCCAAGTTCCACAGGGAAGAAATATATCCTGGTGGTAGTTGATTATGCTACTAGATACCCTGAGGTGGTGGCTCTGCCTTCCATCGAGATAGAGAAGGTGGCAAATGTTCTGTTAGAGATTTTCAGCAGGATAGGTTTCCTTAGAGAAATATTAACTGACAGAGGTGCCAATTTTATGTCAGACATGCTTACTTGTCTGTGGAAGCGTTGTGGGGTCAAGCATCTAAAGGCCACTCCCTACCATCTACAGATCATTAGGTCTTGTGGAGAGGTTAAACTCTTACACTGGATACTATGCTGTGGGCATTTGTGGACCAGTTTAAGAGAGAGTGGGACAAATATTTGTCCCATCCACTGTTTACATACAGAGAGGTACCCAAAGAATCCACAGATTGTTCACCCTTTCAGTGATTGTATGGGCATATGGTGAGGGGGCCTTTAGATTTGATTTGTGATCAGTGGAAGGGTGATTGTGAATCCCACAAGGAGTCTGTTGTGGCGCATGTCCTAAACCTTAGGACAATGCTTAGGGAGCTCATGGGCTTGGCCCAGGAGAACCTGGCAGGAGCCCAACAGCAGAAAAAGGTCTGATATGACAGGAATGCTCAAGCCTGAGAATATGCTATGGGACAGCAGGTTATGGTGCTCATTCTTGTGAGACACAATAAGCTTAAGGCAGGTTTGCAGGGGCCCTTTGAAGTGGTAAGGAAGATCAGCAATAACAATTATAAGGTAAACCTGCTAGGCAGAAGGCAGGGGCACAAACTGTACTGTGTTAACATAAAGAAGCTTCAGCCTGTCATTAAGGTCCATGGTATACTGCAAAGGGCAGGATTGACCATTTAGCTCAGTAAGTGTCAGGTGGGTATGGCAGAAGTCTCCTACCTTTGACATAGAGTGAGGAGTGGTAAAATTAGGCCAGAACCTGCCAAAGTGGAAGCTATTCAGGTGTGACCTGCCCCTGTTACCAAAAAGCAGACAAGGGCATTTTTGGTGACAGTAGGATATTACAGAAAGTTTATTCCAAATTACAGTACAGTAACTGCTCCTCTCACAGCCTTGACAAGGGAAAATGGCCCAGGTAAGGTAGTGTGGATTCCGGCTTACAAGCAGTCATTCCAAAAGCTTAAAGGGGGTTTGGAAGCCCACCCCCCACTGTGTTAGCCAGTCCAGATTTCTGCAATGCTAATGCAGATGAATTTTAAAGACAGGGTATAAATTAATGCGTTCCCAGACAGGCCAATTTCTCTCAAGGAACATTTTTCCAGGATCACTTGAGAAACTATCTTGAGTCTTCAAAGGGGGGAGAGATGTGACAATGTGAGTTGTTGCCATTTGTGCCAGGAAGAGTGGCGCTGTGCATGTGTGACATGCTAATGTAGTTGGCTGGGGTTTTGTGGATAGTTCTGTAGGTGAATTTCTGTCATTTCACTATCACACTGACCTGTACAGATGCTTATGTTGAAAGTGCAGTAGTCAGAAGTTGAAAGATGTTCACCTTGCCTTGTGGAAGTAAGCACCTCAGCAACTAATCTTGCCTTGCTGTATTAATTAATCTGTCCAACTGCATTATTTTTATTTCTCCTTTGATTGAAACTGTGATGTTTATTGCACTTAAATATTTAATAATCTCATGTTTTCTATTTTACTGTATGTTTTACACCTTTTATTGTGGCTGGTCTTTTAAAGATTATGTTTAACATCTCAAGAGTTCTTGTGCTTATTCTAGTGATGCCTTGGACACCCCAAAAATCCTTGCTGCTTGGGTTACATTCTACCATTTATGTTAGTATTGATTTTACTCAGTATAACTAGATATCCTTGTAAGTGCCTGACAGTGACTTACTGGTTGCAGCATCATTACCATATTGTCTGAGTATAAGGGGGCACAGCTAGTAAATCTGTGCCAGCCATTTCCAGGAGTGTGTGTGTGTGTGTGTGTGTGTGTGTGTGTGTGTGTGTGTGTGTGTGTGTGTGTGTGTGTGTGTGCGTGAAAATCAAATACCAAGGTGTGGGTATGTCAGTCACTTGGTACTGCTCTTGGGGGAAATTGTGCTTGATGCAGAGAACTGCATTTGAATTTACTGTGTAAAACCATCCCTGTTTTAGTGACATTCTCTCACTGGTGTCAGTGGTGAGGATTAAGACTGCTTGATTACTGGTCCAGGCTAAAGAGGGCCCATTACAGGAAGGTTAGTTCTGCTGTATAGAAGCAAGGAAGGTGGTGGTTGTAGGGTCCATTTATAAGTCAAACACAGACGATGATGTTTTAATTAGGACACTTTTTATCAAAAACTGAAGTCAGTAAAAAAGGGCAGACATCATTTGCTGATAAATGCAGACCAGTGTGGTTTAGCAAGTGGGAAAGGATACATTTACTGGACAGTAGGATTCTAAAGGGAGAAGTAGAAGACATTAAGGGTGAGGAGGGGAATTTACATTCTCAAAGGCCAAGTGCAAAAAGGCCACCTGCCTATATAATGTTTTGGTGGATGGGCTGAAATATGTTATGTAACAGAGCTACTCACCTGAGAGAAGTGCTTATCAGGTCATGCATATGTGGAACCAGTAAGATAATTTGGGGTACTAGTAGATACTAATGGAATCCATGCAAGTAGACAGGGATTGATATAAAATGGACACAGCTGATGGCAAAGGAGGCAGTGGAGAACAAGCTCAAAGGGGAAAAGAGAAAGCAAGTTTGCTGTTTTACGATCAGAGCAGCATGAGAAGGAAGACTCATGCCAGCCAGATAAAAACTGGATAAAGAGGATGGAGAGCTAAAATATAAGAGTGCAGCAATGGGAACTGTAAGAACTTTACTGGAGCATGTGAGAAGAAAAGGAAAAGAAGGAATAAAAGAAATTATGGATGAAATGGATACAAGTCCAAATAAAGTAACCAGCTAGGAGAAGCATAAATGTGGCAAAAGTCCAGTGGTTGATAGGCTTGAGAGATATGAAAGATAAATATCTGACAAAAGATAAGTAAGTGGGGAGGTTGCAGACTGCACACAGGAAGCTCACAATTGACAGAAGGACATTCTAGAAGTATTAGCTAACCCACACAATGGGTTATATAGTCCCAGGGAACAAGAGGATAATAGAAGAAGAGAAGGCATTAGTTAGGACTGAGACAGAAGCAGGGTGCTGTGAAGATGAGCATCTGGCTATGGAGATAGCAATGGATGAGCTGGCCTCTGGTATGTATGCTTTGAAGACCGTAAAAAACACATAGTTCACATAGCTTGTGGGTTGAATTCTCTCAGACATTTGGGTGTCACTGGGAAAACTCTTCTTTGTGTTCCTGCTATACACAAGACCATAGGAATTTTCTTCTTGTTATTTCCTTGATCATTTTGTTCCCCTCAGGGCATAAGACCTGCTTCTTTTTTTTTTTTCTATTAGTCCTACCATTCCCTGAACATGTTCAGTTTCAATTTGACATCTCTGGAGTTGAGTGTGCAATGGGTGTTGTACAGGTTTGTTAGTCACTTCCATGAGTAATGCAAACCTGTAGTCCCACTGTACCCATTAAGGAAAATGCCTTTGCTTGCTCTCTGAACTCCATCAAGGAAGTTGAAATAAACACGCATTCCTAGGCATGCACGCCTTCCTTCCAGCCCTTGGAGACGTGATTGGGCACAGCCCCATTCTTCCTCTTCTTCAGCAGATGGCTTTTTCAGTGCTAAGACTGCTACTTGATGCTAGCTCATCTAGGCCAAAGCCAGGACTCTATTAATCCATACGACAAATTCAACAGATAACTCAGTAAAGTGAAGAGCACCAAGGATGATGCTTTACGAATGGAAGCTTTAGTTGTGTTTTCAGAACAAGAATGGGAGAGTGAATCTGGAAGTTACAGGATCATTTATAGGAAGGGAAGGCAGGTATGTAGAGGAAAAGAAATGTGGAAAGGGAAAGGTAAGTTTAGGGTATTTATCTGTTAGTGGACATGTTAGAGTACTGTAAGGAGAAGACAGAGGAAATGTATAATTTGAAATTCATGCTATACCCTGTGGTAGTACATATTTACAGTTGGCTTGTTAACCCATCCCTGAAACATTTATAACTTTCATTAGCATACTAATGTGCTGCGTCAGCACATACTTGCCAAAAGGGATATATCTGTGGTATAGCTAGTGGTACAATGCCTGATGCAAGATGTTCATCTGCCATATAGAAGCATGACTGCCATTCCTATGGTGCTTGCTGAACAGACTTCTGATGCTATCATTCACAGTACATGCAGTCTGGCAGTTGATGGCATCATGTGTTATTGAATTTATTTACAATGCAAGATTGTACCTCATTGGTATTGCAGTTTTGTTCACTTTTGCTTTGCTGACTAGTGGTATTAACTTTAAATAACATTTAACTATTCTGCATCATTCCTTTCATGCTGTTGCTTGCCACTAGTGATATCTAAAATAATACTACAGTGTTGCCTGTTACTGATATTAGGTATATATATATATATATATATATATATATATATATATATATATATATATATATATATATATATTATATATATATTATATATATATATATAATATATATATATATATATATATATATATATACATATATATATAAATATATCATAGTATATATAATTGTATTTTTTAATCATTGGTGTTGTTGCATTTTACAGATTAACACTGTGGCATTTAAAGACAACAACCTACAAACCAGCACTGGAATCTATAAAATGCCAAAATAACAAAACAAAACAACCAGTTAGCACTCTAAAATGGAAGTTTAATAGAAACCAATGTTAAGAACAAACACAGTTAAGTACTTTCATAAATAGGTCCTCATCAGAACCATGAATGAAACTGAGAAAATGTCCAAAAACATACACAGATTGACACACCACTTTGCAATAGAACCAATCCAGTTTACAAAATGAACACCGATCAGAAAAAAATATGCTGATAAACTGTGAACAAAGAAGTAAGTTCCTGCCAATCAAAATACAGAATTACTGCTTTCATCTGATAGTAGACCACTCACTGGATAAACAATGAAATGTAGCTGAAACCCAGGAGCTAGATGTCAGCCACTTAGAAAACATAGTAATATGTGATTGTGCAAAGTTTTGATGCTCTAAATTTCAATTCACTTGCAATAGAAATGGCAGCCAAGCACAACTGCCATATCATTTCACTGTAAAGTATCTGATTTTGCCAGTCCCCTGAAAAAGGTACCATGTCAATTCTCTCCAAAATGAAAAACTTAAACATAGAAAAGTTGTGACAGCTAGAGGCATGTTTGGTCAATGCACTCCTGTCATCTTTTTTCAAAATGCTATGCATATGTTGGTAAATTCTTTTGATATAATTATTATATTTTTCCAATATAAAATGCTTGGCATGTAAAATACCTAGCCACGTACACAAATTTGTCTGTCATACAGATATACCTGTTCTTAACCATCCACCTGGAAACTTTTTCAAATATCACAGTGTTGAAGTCTGTTTCAATGAAAGGTCATTGATGACAACAGCTGCACATGTGAGTCATTAGTGAGCCTTTGTATGAACCCTTGAGTGGTCTTTCAAGAATGTTTTTCATATTCAGCTGATTCTTGTAGGAGAATATTGGTGGATCTCTAAAACCAGTTTTTAAGTTTTCATTGCAATGAAGTATAAACCAGTTTGTAGATATGCCCCCTGGATTCACTAATCCTCCGTGTAAGACTTAATAAGTCTTACTCGGAGGCTGAAGTTGAATGGTTTGACGTCAGCATGCCATAAATATGCATGAAGGCATGCTGACGCAACCTTAAGTCTTACACGGACTGTGTAAGGAAGCAGGGGGCGTGTCCGACTGCCAAGCAGTCTAAATGTCCACGCCCCTGCAAGTGTTTTAAAACTAAACAAAGCACACACACAAGAGCGAGTCCGCTCAAATGTCCCTGCACCCAACACCACACTCCCTGATATTGTAAACCCCTATCACAGTTCTAAAACTCAAAACATTAAATATATTTTTTAAATCCCCAAAATAGCTGCCCGTATGTGCACATGTGTGCGCGGGTGTGCCCATTGCTTAGCTAGAGTTAGCAATTCTGACATGGAAGAGCATAAGAAAGAATGTTTATGCAAATCACACCAAATAGCAATAGCATAATGGTAGAGCATTCACACAAAGAAGAGGCATTCATGGTTCGATCCCACCACTCCCCTTCGTATTTATTTTTTAATTCAGTATATGAAATAATACCTGACAAATATGTTTAAACATTACTAAAAAGCAGTGAAATGGCCAATGTATCAGTGAACAAAATAAATATTTTAAAGGATCCTGATATAAAATTGCCTGCAGTTAAGCAGTGCTTCACCCAGCGCAATAGAGTTGCCCGTAGTTTAATAGCACTTTACCTAGCGCAATAGAGCTGCCCACAGTTTAATAGCGCTTTACCTAGCGCAATAGAGTTGCCCATTGTTTCATAGCACTTTACCCAGCGCAATAGAGTTGTCCATAGTTCAATGGCGCTTTACCCAGCGCAATGTGTTTGCGCGGACGTGCACGCCGTGCCAACCAGGGCACCATAGGGCACCGAGGAGCAACATAGAGCAAAGTTGTTTAAATGCAGCCACATGCCATAGCCTGTCTGGATAGTATGAAAATAAAATGAATGACAAGGTGCGAACCCAGGACTCTGTGCATCAGAAGCAAAGTACAGAACCACTAAGCCATGACAACATAGGGGAAACAGCCACTATTAAAATTCATATACTTACGAATGGTAGTTTAACCATTACTAAGCAGGTCTGCAGTCAGCCGAGAATTTTCAAAATGGCCAATCACAAAAAAGTGCGGTAAATGCAGCATATTTAAGCCCCACACATGGGAATACATGCCATAACTGATTGTAGCTCACATCTGCAGTTAGAATGTCTGGTGTTGGAGAGGGAACACGCTTCTGAGCACAATGTTGGGGCATCGAGGAGTCCAAATACATGGTTTGTCTCCTTGTCCACCGTCACGAGTCAAGACTCCTGCAGGGCCAGTTCCAAGGGACGGAGTACAAGGCAGAGGCTTGGAACCGGTTAGCTTGTGACCTCACCAGTGCCACAGGCGTTCCTCGGACTGGTGAGCAGGTCCGTCACCACCATGCAGACCTGAAGAGACGAAAGCAGGACCACCTGAACCAATGGATACAGGAAGCCTGTGGGATGCGGGATGCCCCACAACTGAGTATGTAGCCATGGAATGCAGTATGTAAGAATTGATAATGGAGTATGTATAACGGATAGGTATGTCTCAATATCCCTTCATTTACTTTACAGCTGCAGGTGACCGTGCTACGAATCAGCAAGCCTATGCTGATAGGCTGCTAAGGCTGCACCACCAGGCAGGTTAGTGATTATTCTGCATGTATTCTTATGTAAAATATGGGAGAGAGCATGAAAGAAAGTGTTGTAGTCCAATAATACAGCCATAAAATTGCCTGAATAAGTCCTCTGCATGTACTGTCAGATAAAAATGTCAGAGAGGCAGAAAAAGAGTATAGAAACCCATTAAGAAAGGTAACATATGTCTGGAATAATATCTCTGCAGGCACTGTCATATAAAATAAGTGAGTGAGCCTGAAAAAAGATTGTTCTAACCTATTAATAATGGTATAATATGTCTTGAACATGTCTGCCATATACACTGTTAAAACAAATAAAGGAGTGAGCCTGTGGAAAAGTGTGTAATGCCATTAATAAAGGTCTAAAACCCAGAGTGTGTCTGTGTCACAGAGTCTGAAATGTTGTTGTACCCTTGCAGTATACAAACAGTACTGTTTGAAAAGGTGCTGGCAACCCAGAGTTATGCAGTCCCATATAAAGTGGGTGATGGAAGTAGTAGTAGCTGTGAAACATATATACAGTCCACAACAGGCAGTTACTGGCTGGCATGAATAAGTAAACCTGGCACACGTGTAGCATGTTATTTTTCCCCAGAAATGTGAGTGTGTATCAAGAAATGCAGGGTTCTGTACAAATCGAAGTGAAAATGTCATGTGAAAACATCCCAGATATGTAGATAAAGAAATATAAATGCAGTCAAGAAATATGTAGCAGTAACATCTGCATCCTGGATAGTTAGTATGACAGATATAGGTCAGGCATATATTGAACTAGCCAAACCCAGTACACAACCTAATGTATGGTGGCAAGTATAGGTAGGGGATATACATTTGCAGTCACTAGGAATGTAGTGTAGACTAAAATGTCATTATAAGATGTTAACCGAGGTTTTTTATACACCCTACTGTATGTGCATAAACCATGCAATTCCACACCTCAATGGGTATGTGTAATCTTAAATATTTCTTGGGACATATGTCGTATTGTTCTAGAAATATTTGCATTCACGTTGATGCATGTGCCCTGTTTAAACACCACAATCATGGTAGCCTGTTGCTACCAAACATCCCTGCATGCTGTTGGAATAATCACTGTGGTTCAGTATATGCATGTGTTATGCTTGCTGTTCAACTGTTGTTCCCTTGGTGTGTTGGGTTAATGGGAATATTATTGCATGCTGTTACAACTAATCTGGAATGCTGTTTTGCTTGTGCTGTAATTAAACACACCTAATCACAGAACGTATGGGAAGGCCGGTCCCAGCGGACCCACCTGTCCCTCCTCAGCTGGCGAGTGCACCTAGCACCAGCAGGTCCGATGCCCAAACCCGGGCTCCCCTCCTCCATTGGTCATGTGCCACCTTCAGGTGGAAGTACTGCAGGGGATGGGGCTCATCCCCCCCCCGTGCAAGCGTGGGAGGAGAAGGGCCACCTGTCACCCTTCAAAGGGTCCAGACTGTGGTGCGTAGGGAGATCCAGAATTCAGTCGCTGATCCCCTATGCCAGCTTGAGGCGAGAGTGGCACGTCTCACGGGTGAGCCTGCCCATCCTACGCAACCCCCAGCACAGCCACCCTCGGGGCTGTGAAGGTTCAGTGGTGACTGCCCATGGGTGGGGATCTCAGTTCCACTGTTATCATCTGTGGGCTCATGGGCTTGCGATTTCCAAACATCCGACCCTGTCAATTTTGTCACCCACCCCATGTGTCATACACCGCCGCTGTATGCGTCTTGTCTGTCTTGTCTGTTTACCTTCCCAACCTACCTCCCCGGACATACCTACTTCCTCTACCTCATTTCCCACTCTCACCTGGAAAAAAAAAAGGGCAATCTGTACCCACAAAAAAATTATGCCCCATACATAGCTGCCCATTTCGCACACATGTCCATCAGACAAACATGTCAGCTGATAATTAGAATTGGCAGTACAATATACTTTGTTGTCCTCACCCCTCTCCCAGGGTGGAAGGTTTCAAATTTCACTCCATATTCATTGCATATGCACAGCTGTTGCTGTTAAAGAAATGGGCAACTATGGACCTTCCCTACACCCGTCCTGCACATCCCGAGCTTGTTTACCTACTGTCTGTCCCTCTTTGTGCCCCCTTTTTCACCACTTTCCTATCTCCCTATTTTCTTTTCTTTAAAAGAAATTAGTGCGGGGGTTAGCGGGAGTAAGCACTTTTAAGCAGTAGTTAGCGGGTTTGCACCAGTGTGCACATGTGTGCGCTTAGCTATGTATCGCTAAGCGTCACGCAAACCCGCGCAAACCTGCTTACAACTGCTTAAAAGTGCCTTAGTCACTCTATAGCAGGGCCCTTGTACTGCTCAGCATCAAAATAAAATACCCCTGTCAGTCTCGGACCCCACACCTTGGACTCACAAGACTGCATGAAGTACCACTAAGCCACTGCAGATATACAATAATGTGGTGCTGAAAGAAATATATCATGCATTACAATGAGTGAATGTAAAGGGAGAATAGGAATGGCATAACACAAATCTTGTTGATGGCCCTTAACCAGCAAGTGTTGTGAAATTGCATGACATGACTGTGAAAAGAGAACCAGCCATGCTAGTAGGGAATAATGTTACAGTAGCACCTTACAAACCCCACATGGTATCAGAGCAGGATAAACACTGGCATATTTGAATAGGTCAAAGGCCAGACCTCCCAACTGTGACTGATTTACAGGGATGTCCCTGATTTGCAAACAAATGTTAGCTGTGCCCCTCTGACTCCCTGTGAAATGTACTAACATTAGGCATAAAGGTGGAGAATCTCACTTAATGTAAAATGTCAATAAGTGAGAGTAGACACTGCTTGCACGTCAGAAAAGGTGTAGTAATGCATATGCTCCGAATCCTCCAAAGTCTCAACAGCAAAATATCTGAAAAATATCACAGGTGTATCCCACTTATATGTACCTTTCCCTGAGGCTGTTCAAATATTTACCTGAGAGTATCTGAGGCCTGGAAGTGTCAGTAACACACAGGCGTATCAGCTTGTCTGCTGTTACACACTCAGCAAATAGCTGTAGAATGAATTCCACAAGCATGCCCATATATAGGAGTACACCACAGAAATATCAAAGGATGTAGCCATGTACCACTAGCAACCACCTGTGACAATGCCATTGTTCAGGTGCTGAAAAGACTGGTGTGGTGCACAGTCAAAGAATACTAGGTTAACCTCTGTCTACCATCTGGATATGTCCACAGGTGGGAGCTACTGAGACAGACTACTAGCCCTTATAGATTAACAGGTACACAGCAACTCTGCATGTACAGCAAGATAAACAGCACACAATAATAAATGATGCTCTCTGCAGTTCTGCACCCCTACCCAAAAGTACCATATACCTGTATAGCCAGGCACACCCACAGGCATAGGTAGGCATACACAGTACTGAAATATGTCCAGTTGTCCTGAGCAGACTGTGCTAATGTCAACACGAACAAACCACAAACTGTTCAGAAGTGAGTAACAGTATAGCAGTTCACAAACAGTGCATGTGCCTGATATTCATAATTGGTAGTACAACATACTTAGTTGTCCTCACCCCTCTCTCAGGGGTGGAAGGTTTCAAATTTCATTCCTAATGTATTGCATATGCACAGCTGTTGCTGTTAAAGAAACGGGCAGCTATGGACCTTCCCCACACCCATCCTGTACATCCCGAGCTGGTTTCCCTGCTGTCTTCCCCTCTTTGTGCACCCTTTATCACCACAGTCCTATCTCCCCATTTACTTTTCTGTCAAAGAAATGAGCGAGGGGGTTAGCGAGAGTAAGCACTTGTAAACATTAGTAAGCAGGTTTGCACCAGTGTGCGCATGTGTGCGCTTAGCTAAGCATCATGCAAACCAGCGCAAACCCACTTACAACTGCTTAAAAGTGCCTTAGTCACTCTATGGCAGGGCCCTTGTACAGCTCAGCAGCAAAATAAAATACCCTTGTCAGTCTTGAACCCCACACCTTGGACTCGCCAGTCTGCATGAAGTACCACTAAGCCACAGCAGACATACAATAACTTGGTGCTGTAAGAAATATATCATGCATTACAATGAGTGAATGTAAAGGGAAAATAGAAAAGCCATAGGAAAACATTGCAATAACTACTGTTGTATGCTAGTTAATTCTCTAATTTGAAAAGAAAGTACATACTCCCATGTATCCAGTGTTAGCATTAGGAGGTGTAAGTAAACTTACACACTGAGAAGAGTGCACTGGAAGAAGCAACAGTCAGGTTTCAGTACAACATGCATATCACTGGCTACAACCCTAGCTACAGATATGAGACATATACCAACCATCTGACTGAGACAACAGTGTCGACAGCAAACAAGCATGGGCCCCACCTTGCACAACTGAAAGGGCTATGCCTACCTAACAAAGCATTTTATAGCAGTGTCCTGCAATCACAGTGAGTACTGAAATTACCACACAGCAGGCTGCATGCAATTACTAAATGGTAGGCACCAATTGGTGCAGAGGCCATCACATGCACATTTGCAGATACCTAGAAAAGCAGCCTGTACTTGCTGTCCACACAAGCAATAAAATCATTGCACCAACTGAGAGAGAGAGAGAGAGAGAGAGAGAGAGAGACAGACAGGCAGACAGAGACAGACAGACAGATGGAGACAAACAGGCTGTAAGGGACAGACACTGAAAAGAAAGACCAACAAACAGAGGAAACCAAAACCAAAAAAAATTAAAATAAAATAACAAAGCAACAGCTACAACAGACGGAGGTGAGGAATACAAAGGTAAGGTATGTAACAGATATGTATTTGCTGGCATCTGAATGATGTATCTGAAGGGTACTCTACATACTGTGAATCATCCATATGTGGCAGTAGTCCGTATCTATATGTATATGCACATGTGCATAGGGCAAGGGACATACTGCAACTGTTAGTGAAGGCTGGACATATATATGTTGTTGAAGGTTGCTATGTGCACATAAGTATGTAGGCTGTAGTGTGTGGCATTGCAGACAGAAATGTCATGTGGTGGTTAAACACTGTGGGACTGAGCTACAGGCAGTGAGGCCTTCTACAGCTATACAGCCTGAGGACAGCAAAATGCATTCTGCACAACACTGTGCAATATTATTACATAACCATATGTCTATCCAGTTGACAGGAGCAAGTGAAATCACATTACATGTGTGTCAAAGGCCAGGGTAGCATATGGCTAGGCTGCTCTAGACCCTAGGGCCAATTACCTACCTATGACACAATGCACACACACATGTACTCAGTGCAATACCTGCTATGTGAGGTAGAATGAGTGTGACAGTGAATGTGTGCAAGGTCTGTAAAGGTGTGATAGCTTAGTGTGAGGTTGTTTCTGTCATGGTAGTTTGTGTCCTAGGTGTGAGGCCAGAGAAAGATGTGTCAGTTATTGGGATGCAGACATAGTAGGATGGCATATGTTGTGACATAGTTCCTTGTGTATGACTGTGGTGTCCCATTGTAGGCTGAAGCAATACATGTATGCTCAGTAAGTGGTACTGCTGGTGAATCCAGCTCACTTATGAACTGTTGTACTACCTGAAGCTGTAGGCCTAAACAGCACAGTATGGTGTATGTTCACATTCCCTGGTAACACTGTCTTGTGTGTTTCCTTTCGTCTGCACAGATTACATACCTCAGGCATAGGTATCTGTAAGTAGGGGCACACAGTACTGTAAGGTACACAGGTAATGCTCATCTGTGTCGGCATACATTTGTGTGTTGTATGTATGTCTGATGTGTGTGTAATGATGCCTGTACCATGCCCGCAATCACATGTGTGTTACAGGGTATGTGTGTGTACCTAGCAACATGTATACTCTGTTACAGCAGTATGCGAGCTATATTAACAACTGTGCACATATGTTAGGTAGGGGTATGGCATCAATGACTAGGGTGGTTTACTGGTAATACTGTAAATGTACTTTACATTCATTGCATTGGGTGACATATTTCTTCATGCATTAGCTTGATATATACCCCCATGGCGAGATTGTGCATTGTATCCCAAACAGTGTGCCGAGTACTAGTGTATACTGGTTTGTTATATGGAGTGTGGCAGGCACTGCCAGCCAGTTGTGGGCTGAGCACTAATATGTGGTATTGAATGTGTGTATCCTCTGACAGACAAACAGATGCTATATATGGCAGTTAAATGATATCTGTACTTAATAATGTTAAGTGTGCCACATGACTTGCTCACACATATTGTTTGTCTTCCAGGGCTATGGCTCATCAACGCAATCCATCATATACAGCTGTGGAGGAACAGGAAATACATAACAGCCTGGTGCAGCACTATACACTGCTGTTTTCCAGGGCCAGCCAGCACCAGCATGAGAGTACTGCACTGTGGCAAGATCTTGTTCGTTGGGTAAATGACATAGGCATGCATAACCGGACATATGAGCAGGTACGCCATCACTGCAGTGATTTAATTAGACATGTCCGGTGGTGTGCGTCTGATATCCATAGACAACAGCTTGCCACAGGTGGTGGGGTGGCCATACATCCCCCCCTCACCAGAGTGGAGGAGCTGCTCCTAAGCATGGTGGCTCCTGGCCTACAGCAGCAACAGCATCACACATGTGTCATCATGGAGGCTGGAGCCACCCAGCATGATGACATGGAGTGTGCAGGTAATATGCCCTAGCTGTAGACTACTGTTACCTGTATTGTTAGAATATGCATATGTGAGATGTGTACTGTGTGTTCAGCAGTTGTGCTGCCTATTGTGTGCAATACTGATATTTGGAATAGTATCTGTACACCTGTGACTGATGATTGTTGTTCTACTGTAGTTTAGCACGCTCACAGTAGCAATGCCACAATTGTGGCCACTGACAAACTGTGTCATATTCTTGTAGGACCCTCTGGTGTGACAGCAGGGCAGACGATACATGCTGGTGAGTGTGTTAACACTTTAATATTGGTAATGACATGTGCATGTCATAGGTGAGGTGTAGGCCATGTACACGTAACACACCTATGCATAATGCATGCTGTGCATGTTTGCTGTGAGAGATTAAGCATCTCAGTAAAGTCAGTAGCTGCCTCAATCACATGCAATGCACAGAGCAGCAGACACATTTTTGGCAAAACTGTACTGCACATTGGATATGCATAGTTGCTACAGCTGTACACAACAGAACACATTTATCATACGCAGTACACGAAAACATGCTACATTTGGCATTATCACACACCCGCTGTAAGGTCACACTTCAGTATCCCACATGTCATGCACACACATGTTGCACCTCAGGGGTAGAGGCCTATCATGGGGCTGTGCAACACTCTTCCATACATAACACAGTCATGCCTATCGGGCACCTCACACACCCATGTACAAAGTGGCTGTGTAATTGTGAACGTAGCCAAGGCACTGCAGTTCAGGTACAGCATGCTAGGTGGTGGTCTTGCACACATTAGTAGCTGTGAGTGACCACAAGATGCATGATGATGATGGCACAGTGTACTACACCCCATCCAGTTACAGTGACCACAGTACTACTCATAGCAGTCATTGCTGTGCACCTCAATGTTGTGTGTGTGCAAACATATGCACCTATACTCAATATGCATAGCATGTTGTGTGTGTGCTTACATATGCCAGTATACACACTATGCACAGCAGTCGCCATCCGAACAAAGTGTCACATATATGTCCTGGAATGATAGTGGGTGTATAGGTCACATGACACACATTGGGTATGTGTGGTGTTTAATGTTGCAGTCATGTAGCATACCATGCCATGGCTGCCACCGGCATATCTGCAATATTAACACACTCACCATAACCACTGTACACTGGCCATGTCGAGCATTGGGATTCCTTCACGTCAACATGCACCACTCATCCCGTGTTTGTGTACATAGCATGCATGTGCTACACCTGTGCCCACTATTATCTGCTATGGACACAGACACTGTACTCAGACATGGAAACCTATGTGTCACACACATAACACATGCAGCCATGGCATGTATACCTGTGAGTGATGGTGCACAGGGCATTGCAGAGTTGATAATACTTGCACAGCAATGTTGTGTCCAGGTACACATTGTGTTCCAGGGTGAAGCCAATCACTGAACAACTACACAGTTGCATCAAAGCCATGTACACTGCCATGAAATAGGGGCGCCTACACTTGCACTGCATGGTCTTGTGCAACACATATTCTGCATGCTGACATGTGTGTGGTGACTGTTTGACTTGTGATAGTGACACCCACCTTCACCCACTATAGAGTATGTGTTGGATTGCTGGTGTGTGTGTGTGTATGTGCTGTAGTAAGGAGTGTATATGTGTGCATGTGTGCATGTGTTCATGTGTGCATGTGTACATGTGTGCATGTGTTTATGCGTGCATGTGTTCATGTGTGCATGTGTGCATGTGTTCATGTGTTCATGTGTTCATGTGTTCATGTGTGCATGTGTGCATGTGTGCATGCATCATGTGCAGACTGTAAAGTGTGTTTCCTGTCTTCCTCTCACAGGTGCTGAGTTAGGGGTGGCCGAAAGCAGTAGGGAACCTGAAGCCACTGTCATGAATAGTGGTGATGATGAGACATGTATTCTGGCACAGGAAGGTTTGACAGGATCTGTCGTTGGTCCGCCAATTGACAGTACACAGCGTTCAACCCCATCTATGCACACACTTATACTGTCAATACATCCCTCATCACCAATGGCCATAGGCGAGGGACAGCATAAAGTTGGCATTGATCAGGAGAGTGTGGTACCCATGGCACTTGCATCACCTCACAGCAGCCATAGCCAGATTCCTGGAATGGTACCACATAGGCGGAGGTCCAGGGGTTCTCGGGAGAGCACCGCTGGTCATATTGCCCCTGGCAGATGTGCCCTCACAGGTCTTACAATGTCCAGTATGTTCCAGGCTGTAATGCAGGCTCAGGCATGTATGGAACGGTACACCAGACAGGGACTTAGGGTGGAGAGGGCCCATTACACCGCTATCAATGACAGCATCCGTGACCTTGCCGGTGCCATCCGGAATTACACCGAGGTCATTGATAGACATTGGTGGGAGACAGTAGATGCCCTCCACAATATGTTTTCCATGAGCCAGGACCGTGCAGGATGGTTGCGACATCGACGTGGACGCATGCCAGCAACAGCAACAGCTGACAGTGGCCGTGGATGGCCCACAGTTCACAGCCACTCCCATAGTAGCAGTACCAGCTGGCCTGTCCATTGACCGTCCCAGTAGACCACGTGCACATGTCTCTGGCCAGTCCCAGCAGGGACATGGGTCCAGTCATCATACCTTTGCCTCTGATGACAGTACCCAGTCGGGGTTGGTACCCAATACTGTCCGTAGCACCCCTGCCAGGCACAGGTACTGTGTCCATGGCTGGAGACAGTGATCTGTACAGCCTAGCAGGTACAGTCTGTGGCTGTCCCACAAACAACCGTATATGGCAGCCACATGGTGGAGCTGCGTGCATGCAGAAACACACACATTAACCAAACAACTAGGGCTCACACATACACACACACATTACATCAACATTGGCCCATGCTGTACTGTTGTCCCTCACACACACACACACACACACACACACACACACACACACACACACACACACACGCACACAGACGTGTCAATTGGATGGGTCAATGTCAGGCTCTGGCAAACAACAACACACCCTGTGCATATGATGATACCTGTGTCATCTCTGTCATCTGTAACATTGATGCGGGAACAGGCTAACATGGTGCTGATGCACAGGGCGACATTATAGCAGTGTGGCAATATTAGCAAGTTGTCAACAGGAGATTGTAATGACATCCTTGTAGGTATGTCTGAGCAGGCATTATGCATCAAAGCTCTGATTGTCAATGTAGCATTGTTTATACCACTGTTAGGTCTGAGTATGTATTGTCCACCCATGTGCCACTTGGCTGAAGTGTAATGTGTTGCGAGCATGTGTTAGTGAGTGGACAGTACGTGTGTGATGTGTGCAGTACAGATTAGCAAGCGTACATCTGTGAACATGGTGGGTGTGCACTGTCTGCATGTACGTGCATGGTGGACACATGGGATGTGTGGCATACCTTGTTGTACACATTGTTAACATCTCATAGTAACTTTCAATGGCCAGTATGCATTCTACTACAGTTATGTACTAACATGGGTCCACATGTGTGTATGACATGGGTTGACACTATGCTGTGGGTGATACTGTTAATATCTGTCAATGATTTGCAGTCTGGTAGAATACACAACCTCAACAGCATGTCTATAAGCAATCATTGGATGATGTCCTGACAAATGACACATAGTTGTAGGGAACTCAGTAACAGTTGGATCCTTCCAGTACTATACTCTAACACTAACCAGTGGTATTGACCTCCACCCATTCCTGGGACCAGACCTGTTTGGCATATAGCCCCCTTAGGTACATGCAAACACACTAGGGATGTGTCCATCCACATCTGGAAATGCATGCATTGGCCTACAATGCATTCCCTGGATGGGACGCATATCCTACACAAGGGTATCATACAGACAGACACCTATTGTCTGATACATGCTGTATAGCAGTAAGCTGGCTATGGCATAGTCATCCACATTTACTATACATACTATCCCATCAGTACCACATCGATGGTAGACCTCAACATGTATGTTGGGTACCAATGTGTACATACAGCCTCGTGTTATGTCATGTGTCCCTTGGTATCCACATATCCATAGGTATTGTGGAGTCCCTCGGTGTATCACATAGGACATTAGAGGCCTGAATGCATATCCACAAGGCAGTTGTACACCTATACAAACTGTCGATTATTGACAGTTGTTGTGTATGAACATGTCTGACATATACTCCAGGCATATACCCTCACTCACACTACTCTTTAGTAACTGTCATGGGTGTGTGTGGCACAGATGACCTTGGCCACAGATCACAACAGTGGACGGCCTTGTCACATACATACATATGTGACCTACGATCTGAGAAGTAACGGCACAACCTGTCAATGGAAACAGATGTATTCATGTAGTATGCAGGCTTCACACCTATGTACTGATTGAGGGGACATGTACACATATATATTTGCCAAGCAGATACCTGATATGTGCAATGCACTTACTGTTCTAATCATAATATGTCCTACCATAGTAAAACCAAAACCCACACCACATTGACCAACAGTGACACACACACACTGTCAGTGTTTGCAGGATTCAAACCCCTACCTACCTATGTTATGATACTAGAGAGAGATGCATTAACACGGCCCACTATTTGCTTTACTGGCTGGTTTGCCTTCTCCGGCTGTATTTGTAGGATGGTGACATCATCAGACTTTCCAAAGAGGAATATACCTCTTTTTGTGAGTTTTCCCAGTCTCCAAAAAGGGCACCCCTCTCAAAGGAAACTGCACACATACACACACCCCCCACACACAGTCAGTGTTTGCAAGATTTAAACCCCTACCTAACTATGTTATGATACTAGAAAGAGACTCATTAACATGGCGCGCTATTTGCTTTATTGGCTGGTTCCCCTTCTCCAACTGTATTTGTAGGATGGTGACATCATCAGACTTTCCAAAGAGGAATGTACCTCTTTTAGTGAGTTTTCCCAGTCTCCAAAAACAGCATTCCTCTCAAAGGAAAGTACACACATACACACACCCCCACACACACACAGTCAGTGTTTGCAGGATTCAAACCCCTACCTAACTATGTTATGATACTAGAGAGAGATGCATTCACATGGCGTGCTATTTGCTTTACTGGCTGGTTTTCCTTCTCTTGCTGTATTTATAGGATGGTGACATCATCAGACTGGACATGGTGATGTGTGTGCACTTTGTTTTATGCCATTCCAGGAATGGTCCATGTGGGTCAGCAGGTGTCAACAGCTTGAACAGGACCTCATAATCCTTACCTTGTGTAATCTATCTGTGGACACATTGACATTCCTTCATATGTCAACATATATTTATGCACAGCTTGTTGGTTTTATGGATACTACATGTGTCTGGGATGTCGGTAAAGGGCTATTCAAAGTCCATGTGAGACATGTGTAGCTGTGTTCAATGATGTATGTCCTGGGTGGCTGCCTTGCAAACAGTCTAGCATGTTTGGGAACCATGATCTGCACATGAACATACCACAGTTGGTAGGGTTGTGTGTATGTCAGCTTCCAATAGCTCTGTTTATGACTTCAACCATGATGGACTCCATGACCTTGCAGATCAGACTTCATAGGCGTACTGGACTGTACTTCCCATGGTGTGTTGTGCACCAACACTTGTGGGGAGTGCCATATGTTGCTGTAACACATTCAATAGTTCCACATCCTGTGTAGGGGGTGAGGCTCAGCTGACTGTTCAGGTGCAGGATCTGTTTGTTCTGTAGTTCATGCATGACACATATTGGAAATCAATGTATTCCACTTGCTGCCATGCTTTTGGCATTGGGGGTAGCTGCTCATCCATTCTACATGTGATATCTCCTGGTATGATGATATGGACTATCGTCAGTGGGAGGTGGGTATGTATATATGGGCCTGTCTGTCAGGATGTCGGCATTGTCAGTCAGGTACAGTTGGCCCTGACTTAGGACATATATGGGTGTATATTGCTATTTATGACATAGCTGAAGGAGATGTCTTGATTCAATCTGGACTCCTTCTCAGCTACTCTTTACAAAACACTAACGAACCTGAGCACTAATCCCTGTTATACTCTTTTACACACTTAACACACTACTGATCCTTTGTGATCAGGCTACAGAGTATATCATCATAATATCCTGGCATGTCCAGGGGTCAGTTTCATGTGTACTCTCCAGTCCAGCTGGTGAATATTGTGATGTTGACACAATGCCACATCTGCCTCATGTACACAGACAACCCTCTCCTCCTCCCAACAAACTCAGATATATGTGTGAGATGCACCTATATAGACATACAGGGTGCTGAACTCTCTTGACCCATGACTGTCACAGTCTATCAGGTGGTGAAGGTAACCACACACACCACATATCAGTCTCACATATCCTCTAGCGACAGCACTCAAACCACATTATCACACATAGACATACTCGGATGCTGTAAATGAACTCTGTCTAAACAGCAGAGACCTCCAAAGCAGACACACACACAACTGCTACCCCACTAGAATACCCACATATCACATAGTTCACAATGTCACTGTGCCACACAGTCACTGCCCTTCGGGCTAAACAACACACCTAATACACTTGTAATAGGCGACACTTATTGTCAGACACACTGACGTACACCTCACCAGCCCAAAAAAGGGAATAGTCACTTTGGGCTGTCTGTTGGGTGCCAGGATCTGCCACATAAGTTCATCGGTTCATAGGTTCATACTAGGCTATCTGCCCTGGGGCATTTATAAGCCTAACCTGATTGTGTTTGGCTTACGCCAACCCTTGATTTGAGTATACTGTGCCCTTTTTAAAGTTTAGTTTACTGTGCCTCTGTCTAATAGTGACATGGAAGTAATCCCCGGGACAAACCTACTATCCCCCATCCACTCATCAAGATTCTTCTTGAAGAGAGTCAGTGAGGTGCTCTGCCTAACATGAATTGGAATTCTATTCCAGAGTGAAGGGAGCCTCTGGGTTATGAATCTGTCCCTCCAGCATGTTCTATTTATTTCTGTGCTGAGGTTCAAGTCCCTCGAGTGCATGGCTCTAAGTGATTTAGATTTACTGAGGTGGAGCATGTCCATTAATTCTGGGTTGGACATAGCTTTATATGTCAGGCATAGATCACCTTGAAGTAGACGGTATGCAACTTAGTAGAGCTGGAGTTTTTTTAACCGAGCAGCATATGGCATCTGTTTGAGTCCCTTGATCCCCCTGGTGAGGTACTTTTGGGGTCTTTCTAATTGCTGCAGGTGTCGGATAAGGTACATCCCAAAGGGGGCATTGTATTCTATGATGGGCCTGATGAGGGATGAATAAAGGGGCACGATTACCTCTCTTGATCTAGATGTGAATCCTTTCATGATGAGGTGGGCTATGTAGAAGGTCTTTCTAAAAACTTTGGCAATGTGGTTGTCAAAGGAGAGATTGCGATCAACTTGGGTCCCCAGATCCCTGATTACTTTCTCTGTACTTAATGGGTTACCACCTATGTGGTAATTTGTGGGCACATTGTTTTTGCCAAAGGGTATGACTATACACTTTTTGGCATTTAGCTTTAGACCATGGCTCTGGCACCAGTTATCCGTCTCTGCGAGACCTTTTTGAAGGATGTTTGTGTCAGCTGGAGAGTCAATTATGGTGCCCAGTTTGCAGTCATCTGCGAACTTGGTGAGCCATAGTCCTCCCACGTTGGCCTGTACCTCAGAAAAGTAAATATCAAACAAGAGAGGTCCCAGGACAGAACCTTGTGGGATGCCACTTGTGACCGGTTTCTTCTGACATGGCCCCAGCAACTCTGACTCTGTGGGTTCTGTCTTTGAGCCAGTTTGCGACCCATCTTGTGACATAGGGGTTTATATTTAGGCTGGATAGCTTATCTATGATGCCCGAGTGGGGTATTGTGTCAAATGCCTTTGCGAGGTCCAGATAGGCTGTGTGGACTACCTTCCCTTCATCTATGGCCTTGGTGACTGTTTCGAAGAAGTCAACCAGGTTCAAAAGGCAGGATCTGCCCTTGATGAAGCCAAATTGGGTAGGATCTAGTGTCTGTATGTCCCCAATGTCTTTGTTTATGAGTTCCATGATGATCCTCTCCATAGCCTTGCAGACTAGGCTAGTCAGGCTTATGAGGCGATAGTTTCCAGGGTCCGCAGAGGTGCCACCTTTGTGGAGTGGGACCACTGTTGCTCTACGCCATTCTTTGGGCACATATCCTGTAGTGAGGCTGAGATTGTACAGCAGTTTTACTTGAGGGATTAGTTCTTCTTGGAGTTCATGTAGGACGCAACCCAGGATGCCATCTGGTCCCATGGAAGCAGTGTTTTTGCTTTGGAAAGTGCGGCCTTCACCTGAGCATCAGAGATGTTTGGGAGGCTGCACTCTTCTGGGATAGATACTTGCTCATTTGGGGGGGGGGGGTGGAGAAGTTTGCACTGAACCTGTCTGCCAGGATATTGGCGATGTCTGTGGGTTCAGTGTATTTTTTGTCGTTTAGAATCAACTCAGAACAAGTCTGGGAGTTGCATCCCAGGTTCCTAACATAACTGAAAAAAGCCTTATGATTGTCTTTAGTGTCCTGTGCAATTTTTCTCTCGAAGCTGGCCTTGGAGGATTTTATGAGGGATCGTAATTTTTTGCTAGTACTGATCAGAGATGCCTTCCCTTTTAGGGATTTTGCTCTATCATGTAGTAGCTTCCTCCTTCTGTTGTATAGCTTATTTATGGCTGGGGTCCACCAGACTGGACACCTGCCTTTGGATGATTGGGTCTTGATTTTGTTTGGGATAGCATGATCCATGCATTCCTGGAGATGTCCGTAGAATGTGTTTATATAGGATTCTGCAGTTTGGGCTGTAGTTTCTACTGGCTCTGGGGCCTTGAAGGATTCCACTTCGGTTTTGAGAAGTGTGAAGTTTGCTTTTGAGAAGTTTCTCACTGTGGTTTTCTGGGCTGGGGGTGGGGTCAGGATATGGATATTCAGTGAAATTAATTTATGGTCTGATCTTACAAATGAGGGATATACTTCTGGTATGGAGTATAGAGTCCCCATGTTGGTAATGATCAGGTCTAGTATGTTTTCCCCTCTTGTGGGAGTGGTGACTAGTTGTTCCATAGCATTTGAGTTTATAAATTCCAGAAACCTTTGGGCTAAGGTGCTGGGGCTTGAGTAATGCTCCCAGTCTATGTTTGGGTAGTTGAAGTCACCCAATTTAATGGTGTTCGGAGAGATCTTCATGTTCTCCAATGTTTTCTGGAAAGCCGAGTGGGATTCCTGACTTTGAGAGGGTGGTCTGTAGGATGCTATAAACTGAAAAGCAGTCTTGCCCACTGTCAGTTGCACATGGATGGTCTCCGATACTTCGTGCAATGCCACTAACCTGGAGGTGTGGATATCCTTGATAAATATGGAAACTCCCCCTCCTTTTGTGGTTTGGTCAGGGTTTTGGGACCGAAAAGCATGATATGAGGTATAACCTGGTAGTGCTGGGGTGCTCTCTGGAGCCTTGAACCAGGTTTCTGTCACTGCACGGATATCAATGTTCTCCATTCTGAGGAGAGCTTCGAGTGCATGCATCTTGAGGTTAAGACGTCTGGAATTTAGCAGCATTACCCTTAGTTTCTTGTTCCTTGTGCTGTCTATGGAGGTGGGTTTGACTTTTGAGCCTTGCCTAAAAAAGGCACTATGGGGGTGGCAAGAGCCTTTGCCAATATCAGAAAGCCCAGGGGTGACAGGTGCAAGCTGTCCCTAGCGAAGCAACGTGGCTTGTCGAGCATGTCATCCCAGGCTGACAGACACTGGATCCTCTTTGAATGACACCAAAATTTTAGCCAATTGTTAAAATCTATCATTTTGTCTTTATACTGTGGCATGATTCTAGGTGAGGGTAAGATGCTGCTCAAGGTCAGGGTCATACCGGCCTGGGCTACATGATCAGAGAGCTCCTCTATGTCTCTTTTCATGTAGTCGAGGGAGGTACGTCTCAGGTCATTCACGCCAGCATGTACAATGACGGAGTCATATTTGTATTTGCTTTGGAGTCACCTGAGTGCTTGCATTATGTGGCGGATCCTAGCGCCCGACAGGCAGCTCAGTGTGACCTTCTCTTTATTCAGCCTGGTGAGCAGGACATCAGTGTGTCTGACAATAGAGTCACCTATTACAAGAGTATCAGGTGTGTTATTCAGCCTTAAGGGCTGTCACTGCTTGGCACACTGACTTTGTGTGTTATGTGTTGTACGTGTTTTGTTTTGGGGTAGCGTTTGCTTGGATGTCTGCTTTGGAGGTCTCTGTTGCTTAGGTAGATTTTTATTTAGAGCTTCCGAGTATGTTTTTGTGTTTTTATGTGTTTGGTTCGCTGTTGTGGTGGGACTATGTGATACTGGAATTGTGTTGTGTGAGGTTACCTTCTCCTCCTGACTGGTTACACCAGTTTTGAGATGAGAGAGCTCAGCCTCCAGTTTGGCAATATGGTTGCAACTCTCACATATATTCAAACCTGTTTGGAGGAGGAGAGGGTTGTCTGTGTACACATTCAGTCAGGTCACTCCAAAGCAAGTACAGGACTGGCACCATCATTGTCCATGCTGGTGTGTAAAACCTTAGATGTTACTCCCTGGACCACATGACATGATACATGGAGGAACACTCTGATCATGTAGCCCAGGCCAGTATGACCCTGACCTTGTCTAGCATCTTACACCCACCAGTTATGATGTCACAGTATACAGACAAACATATCACGTTTAACAGTTAGCTAACAAGTTGGTGTCATTCATAGGGGATACAGTGTCTGTCAGCCTGTGGTGACATGCTCGACATGCCACGTAGCTTCACTATGAACAGCTTGCACCTGTCACCCTTGGACTTTCAAATGCTGGCTAAGGCTCTTGCTACCACCATAGTGCCTTTCGTAAGCAGGGCTCAAAAGACAAACCCACCTCCATAAACATTACAGGTTAAATGAAACTAAGGGTAATGCTGCTCAACACCAGATGTGTTACCATTATATTGCGTCCACTCAGGACTCTCCTCAGTATGGAAGATAGCGATATCTGTGCACTAACAGATGCCTGGTTCAGGCTCAGTTATGCACAACCGCACTACCAGGTTATGTTTCATACCATGCTTTCTGACCACAAGACTTGGAACAGACAACACAACTAGGGAGAGTATCCATATACATCACAGATACACACACCTCCAGGTTAGTAGCACTGCACAAAGCATCACAGACCATACATATACAACTACCATTGTGCAAAACTGCCTTTCATTTGTTGCCTGCTACAGACCACCCTCCCAAACACAGGAACCACACTCGGCTTTCATGGGAACAATGGAGAATATGAAGGTCTCCACAAACACCATTATATTGGATGACTTCAAATACACAAATATTAACTGGGGATACTACTCAAGCCCCAACACCCTCACCCAACAGTCACTACAATTTGTAGACTCATATGCTATGGCACAACCAGTCAGCACAGCCACAAGGGGGAATACATATTGGACCTGATCATCACCAACATGGGGACTCTATGTTCCACACCAGCGATATACCCCCCATTGATAAGGTCAGAACATACATGTATCTCACAGGACATACATATACCCTCCACACACCCAACCTGGGTAATCTTGGTGAACTTTTCATGAGCCAACATCTCACTTCACCAAAGCAAGGTGGTATCCTTCAGAGACCCTGAGACAGTGGCAAATACGGCTCAGACTGCTGAATCCTTTACATACACATTCTATGGACACCTAGTGGACTGCATGGATTGTGCTATCCCAAATAACAACAGGACTCACTCTTCCAATGGCAGGGGACCTGTCTGGTAGACCCCAGCCATTCATAAGCTGTACAACGTCAGGAGGAAGCTAATACATGATAGAGCACAATCCCAGACGGGGAAGGCATCTGTGATCTGTACTAGCAGACAGCTACGATCACTCATGAACTTTTCTAAGGGCCGCTTCTACCGGGCAACTGCACCAGACACGTAGGACTATCACATGGCCTTCGTCAGTCATGTCAGGAACCTGGGTGGATACTCACTGATATGCTGTGAGTTACTGCATACTGACTAAACTTACCCTGAACCTACTGGCATTGCCAACATCCTGGAAAACAGGTTCAGTGCAGATGTCTCCCCCCCATCCCCCCTAAGGAGCAACTATCTATCCCAACAGAGTGTATCCTCCCTGACATCACACAGTAACAGGTGAGTGCTGCCCTCCCCAAAGCATACATCACAGCATCAATGGGACCAGACAGGGTCCCGGCCTGCATCTTACACGAGCTTCATGACAGACATAACCCTTACATTACATCACTGTTCAATATCGGAGTTACTACAGGATATGTACCCAAGGAATTGCGTACAGCGACAGTGGTCCCATTCCACAGAGTTGGTGCCACAATGGACCACAGACAATATTGCCCTATAAGCCTAACTAGCCTGTTCTGCAAAGCTATGGAGCGTATTGTCACGGGACTCATACACATCGGGAACCTACAGACACTGTGTCCTACACATTTCAGCATTGTTGTGGGCAGATCTTGCCTCTTGAACCTGTTTGTATTTTTTAAACGGTTAACAGGTCCATCGACATAGGGACAGTTGTCCACACAGCCTACCTGAACCTTGCAAAACCCTTCAACACAATAACCCACTTGGCCTTTATGCATATGCTCACCAGCGTCGATATGGACACATATCTCACACGATGGATTGCTACCTGGATCAGGGATAGCACTCACATGGTCAGACTTGCAGGTGCCATGTCTGACTATACACCAGTTACACGTGGCATCCCACACGGCTTGGTCCTGGGACCTCTCTTGTTCAGTATATATTTGTCTGATGTACAGGCTACCACAGGGGGAATATGGCCGACCATGTTCTCAGTTGACTGCAAACTGGGTGCCATAATCAAATCTCCAGCTGCCACATGCATACTTAAACAGGGTCTCACAGAAATGGATGACTGGTGCCTGAGCCATGGCCTACAGCTAAATGCCATTAGTTGCATAGTCATCCCATTTGGGAATAACAACATGCCCACACATTACCACATAGGTAGTACTCCATTACATACGGTAGGAGTTGCTAGGGCTTTGGGGACATGACTTGTTCGTACTGTCATCTTTGACAATCACGTTGCCAAAGTGGTTGGACAGACCTTCTATATAGGCCACCTTATCCCATATGGTTTCACATCTAGATCGAGTGAGGTCACTGTGCCTCTATACTCATCACAACCATGCTTGGTTACAATGCCACATTTGGGGTGTACCTTACCCGACACCTGCAGCAACTGTACTGGCCACAGAAGTTCCTCACCAAGCAAATCTAGGGACTCACACGGATGCCCTGCACAGTTCAGATGCAGTAACTCCAGCTCTACTCAGTCACTTACCACCTACTCGGATATGATGTATGCCTGTTGTTTACAGATATACCCAACCCAGAATTACTGGACATGCTCCACCTCAGGATATCCGACTCCCTTGGAGCTACACACTCCAGGGACATATACCTCAGCACAGATGTTAATAGGACATGCTGGAGGGACAGATTCTTATCCCAGAGGCTCCACTCACTACGGATTGTAATCCCAGTTTCACATAGACAGAGCCACCCACTGACCACCTACAGGAGACATCTTGATGACTGTATGGGTGATCGTATATTTACCCCTGGGATATCTTCTGTGTCCCTGCTAGACAGAGGCACACTAGCCTAAACGTACATGGGCTATCTTGTGTGACCTACTATTCACACGCACAGTGTAGTAATCTGACAGGGTTGCGAATGCCAAACACACTCTGGCTAGGCTTGTACATGCCCTAGGGCAGATAGCCTAGTATCGACCTCTGAACCTATGCTAATGTTCGAGATGCACAATGTTTATTGCTGATACTGTTTGCAGGTCTTTATCGTCCTTGCTTTACTAGTTTCTATGAACAACTTAGGTATCTGCAGAACATATTTGATTATGACAGGGTTCCACTATATTATATATGTGTCTGTTGTCATATAACTGTGTACACAGGCCAGATTGCTGGATAGTGAGAGGTTCCTGGGTTAACACATGCAACTGCCAGATATGTGTGGCTCACTGCTGTACTCAGACATGGCCTAAGTGTGTGAACATGCCCAGTTCAGGCTTTCCGTGTTTTGTTGCCTGACATTTGTCTCATTTATTCAAGTGTGTGAGCATGCCCAATGTGACCTTTCAGTATGTTGCTATCTGAGGTCCACTACATTTGTTGATGTGTGTGAACATGACCAATATTAACATTTATACTGTGTGTGTTGGAAGTCAGGTTCTGTTCTTACTGCAGGACTCACCTTTGTGTCATAACTCGACAGGGATTATGCTGTGCCTGCAGGGTTTCCATGATATACTTTGCATAGACTTATCAACATTCCTTTATAAAGGCTAACCACTGCAGTACTGTCATGGTTTAGTGGCTCAGTACTTTAACTATAGTGCACAGTATCCTGGGTTCGAGGCCCATCACTGCTTTATATTTTCATACTGAGCAGACCAGACTGCTTAAGGGCCAGTTAAGCAAATATGAGCATGTTGGCTTTTGTTCAGCTATGCCCAACTTAGACCAGGCTTCTCCAACATTGCTCAATATTCACCAACATTGCTGGACGTTGCCCAATATTACTCAACATTGACCACAATTGTGCTAGTTTGTGTGTGCAATTTTGTTTCCATATACTACATGGTGGTAAATGCTGTTTAGCACTGCTTTATATTGCTTTACACATGGCAATCATGCCTCAGGTGGTGCTGCAGGGTTGCCTATGTAGAATGCACATGCTACGCTCCCTGTACATGTTTGAAAGCAGGTAGTGTCAACTTAGGCATCCCTTTTACTATATGTGCCAGTCAGAGAGAGGTATCATTACCAGAGTTCCTACTGAGCCAGTGTATGTGCTATGCATTGCCTCTTTGCCAAGGCCAAAGCATACTGGGCACGCCTCCTTCTGCCTACTGGGGCAGGCTCAGGTTGTTCCTCTTCCGAGTCACGCTCTGCCTGTGATGGCCTTGGCAATGGTGGAGGGCTGTTTGGCCCAGGCCTATGCTGGTCCTGCTGCAGCTGTTTTCGCAAGATCATATTATGTAGCATAGCACATACCATGACAATTTGGGTACATGCAGTTGGTGAGTACTGCAAGGCTCCACCAGATGTGTCCAGGCACTGGAACCATGACTTGAGCAGCCCAAACACATGCTCGATTACATTACGTGTTTGTGCGTGTGCCTCATTATGGAGTTCCTGTTCAGGTGTGTGTGTGTTTCTGATGGGTGTCATCAGCCACGGCTCCAGTGCATAGCCAGCATCCCCCACTAGGTGACCATGTGGGATGTACCCATTGGCAAATGTCTGGTACAGTTGCGTCAGATGCCAGATATGGGAATCATGGTAGCTTCCAGTGCAGCCAGCACACACATTCAGTATTATGCCTTGGGCATCACACACGACCTGGCAGTTGAACGAATGGAAGCTGTTGTGGTTGAAGTAGACCCTACCCTGCTCACCGGCTGATGCTTTAATGCATATGTGCGTGCAGTCTATTGCACCCACTACCTCAGGGTATTCCATTATTTGCTGGAAGAGACGCATATTGCTGGCCAATGCCTCACAGGAATTGGGGAAATATACATGATCACCGAGATGTGCTGACATGGCATCCAGGAACTGGTGCAGTACCCTGGATCCTGATGCCTGTGATATCCCCATCATATCACCAGTTGGTCTCTGGAAGGTACCTGTTGCTAATATTCTTAGGCCAACACATACCTTGTTTTCCACTGGGATGCGTTCCCCTCTGTTGGTTTTGTGTGTGAGGAGTGGCCTGCACAGCTCAACAATTTGCTGCAGGATGTCTCTGTCCGCTCAATAGCGCTCCACTATCTCCAGCTCATGTAGCCCCTGGTAGGTTACCCTGGGCCTGTACACTCTTCTCCGTCTCCTCACTGTGGGTTGTCCAGCAGCATTTCCATTGTCACCACCCTCAGCATGTTGCATATGTCACCTTATAACAGCAATGGCAGCCCCTAACATTTCTTTGTCGCAGTAAAGCTTTTTCAGTTTTCACTTCTATTAGCTTACTGTTGTGAGAAGCATAATGGACTGTTGTTTGCAGAGTTTTAAGTGCTAGGCTGGCCTGGGCTAGTGTTCTGCCTGTGTAATTGCCTGATTCTGATTGTTTTCACCTTCTAGCTCTGCTAGTACTCCCTGGTAGCTTCCTACTATTTGTCATGCTTCCTTTTTCCTTTCTGTTTCCTTGGGGGGAGGGGCAGCACTGCGCACACAAGCGCAAACATGCTCACAGCAGCTCACATGCGTGCACACATGCTTACATGGACTAAAACTTGCTTATTCAGGTTAAAACTCACGCACACCAGCGCAAACGCGCTTACAACTCTTTAAACAGCCTTATACATGCTTACTCCGGCTTAAACACGCGCACTCACACTTACACGAGTGCACTCTGTCTTATTCGGGTTTACAGGTGTGCACACGCATGCATACCTGCTCAGCAAGAAACTTTGGTGTTATCTATGGCATACACCTTCCATTTCTTGCCTTTACCTAGTCTACCTGTTGACACACCTCTTTCCATGATGTGTAAATGACAGCTGACACATGCCACTCTGCTCCAATGAGCTTCACTTCTTTTATACATACCCCACTCATGATGTCACCTATCTTCTACTCTGTTACTCCCCTTATCCTACTCCTACACTCCACTGACTGTGCTCATTTGCTATGTAAACTTGCGATTCAATATCCTAAACCTCCTTTGCATAGGATTGCCTTCTAATGCTTGGTTACATCTCTTAGACTGAGCTTCCCCCCTTAGCAACCTCTACTCGGTGCTCATGTTGTCTTCAGCCTGCCATTCCCTTGCATTGTACATTAACAATTTGAATAATATCCAGATTTTGGGTTTTAATTTTTAGTTTTCTGGTTTTTAGAGCGCAGCCCGTTTGTGCGGCGCTGCGCTACGCTTAAACATCGGAAATCGGAGAAAAAAAATATTTTTTTTTTCATATTACATCGGGAAAACATTGCCAAAAGTCGTATATTTGGCCATTGGCATGCTTCCTGCACTGGATGCAACCTTTATTTGGAGCTGTCACAGCTCCATTTTGCTATTTGCAGAACAGTACTCAGTTGTCAACTGAGTACATTTCTACAAATAGCACTGCTCTTACTCGGACAGGTTCGGGTTTCCTGAATCACAAATCTACATCATTTGCATGCCTTTCACCTGCAATTGAGGTAATTTGCATATCCCAGCCCTGTCCGTGTAAGAGCCATTTTAGGAGCTCTCTTGCATGCCCCTGCAGGCTGTTTCTGGATCGCTCATCGGACATGATGGCTGCATGGAGTCTTACTGTACTCTTAGACTCCGTGCAAGCCATCGTGAATCTGCCCCTGCATATTGTGAATGTCTGCAGTGTCCAGTGAATAGTGTAGAAACATGTTATTGGATGCTAAAAAGGAATTGGAAGGAGTATCCAATGCTGGGAACCAAACCTGAAGTTCCCCATTGTTAGGTACCAGTTCTTCTCCTAGGCCAAGCTCTCTACTGTTTTTTTCTGCATTAATATTGCTGATGCCTTCACAATGAGTCCCTATACCTTTTCTAATGATGGGGGCATATTTTCCATTTATTTCTTGTAAAATAATTTGATAATGGGAATCAATAATTGTATTGCAATACCCTCTCTCCAAAAACATCATCTTAAGGGTGTTAAAATTGTTAATACAGATACCATCATCAGAAGTCAGTCAAGATAGATGAATAAATTGACTTCTAACAACCCCTTTTTATGTAAAGGATGATTGCTTTGAAAATGCAAAAAGTATTGCAGAATATCAGTTTACAGTAGATATTAGTGCTAAAAGTACTATTTGCACCCTTGGAGATCACAACATCCAAATACTGTGTTTGGTTGTGTCCACAGAATATGTAAATTCCAAAAAGCATGAGGATGTCTATACAGCCAAAAAAAATTCAAACTGTTCGTTATTATCTGCCCACATAATAAGAATGTCATCCAAAAAATGGTGGTAAGAAACACATTGGCAAAATGAATCAAGTTTGCAAACTTTCTCTATATCCCAATATAATAATACAGTGTTGACGAATATGGAGGCACACAGAGCACCCATAGTGACCTCATTCAGTTGCTTGTAATATCCACCATCAAACAGAAAAGAAGTTACTTAAGCATCAGTTCATTGTTGAAGAGCTTACCAAATTTTCCAGTGACCTCACCAAACCACTCTAGTCCCAATTTGTGGGGAATTACTGTGTATACATTTTTAATATCCAGTGTGACACTAAAATTGACTTCCTCACTAGATACCCCACTGAGTTTGTCTAGTAAATCCCATGAATCTTGTAGTATATGAGAAAAGTTGAAAAACAATAACTTGAGTTTGTGGTCTATATATTTGGCCAATGGTTCTTTTATGGATCCCTTAGCAGCAACAATGGGATAAAGAGGTGGGTTTTCAGTGGAAGAGTCTATTTTTACAATTCCAGAAATCTTCAGAATAATGAGCCACTGGACATTCAAAAATCGTGGGGTGGTAAAGAGATATTGTCAAAGAGTAACCATTCATCCAACTGTATGTTGATTGCCCTATAGGTCATGTTGATTTAATTGGCTGACACGGTCCAGTGCATTGAATCATCAGTGAGATTTTTATTAAAAGTGAGTATCTCCAAAACATCCCTTTCTTGTTTGGTGAGGTTGAAATATCTATGTTTTTTATGTTTAGCCAGTAAATCTCTAATCTCCCTTTCACATGATTTTTCAAACACGCCAATCATAAGGTGAAGGGGAGGGTTGCTAAGTTCTTCCTTTTAAAATCAGTAGAAGCAGTGTTTATACCCATCTTGTTTCCATATAACATGTGTAAAAATTCAGCTTCCTACTAAATTGCTTGAAATCCAAAATTGTATGCTCAATATTCGCATCTCCAGAAGGAATAAAATTGAATCCTTTCAAAAATAATTTGTGATGGTCTAGGTTTATCTCAATTTATCTGTCTTGTGTAATTTAAAGATACTGCTGTATAGTACTGCTGTAGAGAGTACAGGATTGCCTATGTGATAGTCTTTTAGTACTTGGCTAAGTGCTATACTGGTACTCCACCAGAACTATTTACTTTATATATATTGCACTTGAAACTACTCTGTTGAATTATCTGTAGTTATTACAGTTACTGCAGCACAGTCCATTGAGTTAGATTATCTGTTTCTCATTGTTTTTACTAGTTAGTTAGGGACTTCATTAACCTACTGGGTAAAGCTATTTGATTTAAATGTGCCACTTGTTACTGACTGCCTTATTGAGCCTAGGTATTTCTGTCACTTTTCATATTCTTTTTTCCTTTAGCCATGTACCTTTTTCTAGTCCAGTCAATTAACATCTTCTGTATCATATGAAGATCAAGTTATACAAAAGTGTCCTGTTTTGTTATATCCCCTTGTCTGAGCTGGTCAGTTTGGAATCTCAGCCAGCTGTTGCCCCTTCTGCACCCAGCCTGATAGCACTAGGTGTTTTCAGGCAGTGTAGTGACTGCCTCATGCTTACTGAATACTTTTTATTGCTACCCCACAATGATTATTTCAGACGTGTAAGTATTTACTTAATTTGGAAATTACCTTCTCGTCTCAAAGCGCATTCAGTAAGACAGCACACATACACACTGGACAATGAATACTTCCACTAATCAACTTACACTGAAGTTGTCAAGAGGGCATGGCCTTAGCCTCTCAGACTTAAGACTAAGAAACCTCAGACATTGGTATACACATCAACACACCCATCTTCACTCTTCAAACTCACAGCTGGTCCACACATCTGTAAAAGTCATAAGGGTACCTATACCAAGCCCTTATGACTCACTGAGACTGCATCCACTCATGGTAATGTTGAATAATAGATGACTCTTTCAACAGGCATATAGACATCACCCTGATCAATCTGGATAAGAATAAAGTGAATGTTAGCTGTCTTTTTGGAGCAAGGCTCCAGGATGTGACAAGCATGGTTAGATCCTTCCACCCTGACAAATATGATTATGATTTGACAGTGGTTTACTTGGGACAAATAACTTTAGGTGCTGTACCAAGAGAAACATGCAGAAGGATATGCTCAAACTTGTCATGCATCTGACTAAGGCAGGAAGGAACCTGATGTTAAATGCTATTTTGCCATCATCCAGAATAATGCAGAGAGTCAAAGGCAAGATAATTAGCTGTGTAGCTGCTATCATTCTAGAGAGATCTAGTATGTGTCAGCTTGGAATGAGATGGCTGACAAGCCTTCCTGCTTTAACAGAGAAAGTTTGCACCTCTCTTAACAAGGCTTTCACATCCTAGGTAATCTCTTTGCTGCTATCAGAGTGCTTTTTTAAGCAGCATCCATCTGACGAACATTTCAACCCAGAATATTCTAATTTGGAGCACATTAATGTGGCTCTACTCAGTGATAGGAATCTTAACAAAAAATGCCAGAAGTTGAGGATCTCCTGGGACCTGAACATGTTCAAGGATGTGTATTACAGAAAAGTGGTAGTTGAGGCTCTACTGTGACCTGAACACATTTGTGGATGTGTAATTACAGAAACATGGCAGTTGAGGCTGTCCTGTTACCTTAGCACATTCATGGATGTGTATTACAGAAACATGGTAGTTGAGGCTATCCTGTTACCTGAACACATTCATGGATGTGTATTACAGAAACATAGTAGCTGAGGTTCTCCTGAGACCCAAACATGTTCATGGATGTGTATTTACAGAAACATGGTAGTTGAGAGTCTCCTGTGATCTGAACACATTAGTGGATGTCTCATTACAGAAACATGGTTTCAGAGCAACAAAAGCACTCTTTTTGTAGTTATTGTATCAATTATGTCTTCAAACCTGCATGGCAGTTGTGGGAAAGCATCCATATTTATCAAGGACATCATCACTTCACAATGGATTCCTCAGGGCAACACAGATGGACCCCTAGATGTCTAAATTACTGCATACAAGACTAATAAACATTTCATAGCTAGTTGAAGAACACCCTCCATGTCCCCTTTTGAGCATGATAGCTATCTTAAAAAATGAGCTAAAATCCCCTCCCCATTAAACCCAATACCTTTCTTCTGAGAGACTTCAACTATCCATCAATAAACTAGCATCATTTCCAATTGTCAGCATCCCCAGCAATTCTTTGACATTACAGACTCTAACTCTCCTTTGATAATAGTTAACCATCCTGCTAGGGGCCCCAATATCCTTGATCTTGCCCTCACAAATATAGCATTTATTTCTCAGATCTACAGGCCAATGCTCCTGGCTTATCATTATTTGCGTTTGCAGACAATTGTAAATTGTCTGTTGGTTCACCCATTTTTTTTTGTATAGTCATTGGGTTGGTTTGTTTCCTAGCATTATTCTTTTGGGCCCTTGCCTCCCTCCTGGTCAAAAAAATACTTTGAAGCATATGCATGCTCCAAAAGCCTTATTGTATGAAGCTCTGCATGAGATCCTGACAGTTGGAGCACGCAGAAGGCACCAAAACCTCTTAGAAGCTGACCAATCACAGAGGATGAGACCCATGTAGCTTAGACTACTGCAGCAGTAATCTATTTCTGAGCATCACTGTTTACAAGAACAGAATTCATAGATGTTTGTTTCAGTAAAGTAAACAGTAGGCAATAAAATAATAGTAAAACTGAATAATGATCGTTTGAAAGAATGGAAAATAATAAAAAAATAACTAAACATGTAAAATTGTTTTCAGATACGTTTCCTTGATTTTGATGTAAAAATGCAACAATTTAAAATATGCCCATATAAACCAAAAATAACAGAAGGAACCAGCTTGTGACAAGCCATATTAAAGGGTAAATATGAGATATTTATGAGTCTAGAAATGTGGAGGCATTCATGGATGAAATGTTTTACTATAACAACAAAAAATTCACAAGTGCTCTGAGGCTAGGTTATGAAAATATATATTTCCCAGTAATGTGGTTTAAAGTACGCTTTACTGTTACTGCAGTTAAAGTTAATATGTTTTGCAATTCTTTTCATAAAGCAATATTTAATATCTTACAATGTGAACTATTTTGGCTTATTTTAATCAAGTGCTATATTTCTAATGTTTGCCATTTCAGTTATCATATAATTTAAACACTTCTCACATGCAGTGTTTGTTAATTTTTAAAGATAGCTTATGTAATTGCATTAGCTGAAGAAGGTTTGAAAGCATACCTTCTTGCTGTGTTTAAGCACTGTATCAGTGGAATGATAATTTGTAAGTACCAGAAACTATATAATAAAATAAATGTCACTGTGAATGTGTATATGTTTGCTTTTCCATCGTAATCATATGGAATATAGATTAATATACTTTTCACATTCCTAGAGACCAGAAATGCTGAACACTTATTATTTTACAACACCTCTGTTACATCGTACCCAAAAAGGCTTTCCAAAAGGCAAATTCTAGTAGCAAAGTGTTGGTTACTGGAACCACATTAAAGCTTCATACAGTTATGCATCATTAGTAGCAAGTATGGCAGTCCCACAGACTGCTTCAGAGAACTCCATCTAGTGAAGAACTTCCAATGCAAACAAGCATATTATTACTTTGTAATATGCAGTGCCAATAATTACTGCTGCCTCTGCTGAACCAAACATTGTTGACTCTTTTTACAGTCACTCAATATGATGTATAAGGAACAATAGGACGCAATATGTAAATCTTTTTAAATATGTACATAGCTTGGTTTGTCTTGTATTGAGCATCTAAGCAGAACAAATGTTACATTTTATTTGGAATATCACTTTTAAATTATGTAATATCATATTTTAAGAAGGCCATGGTGACAGTTCAGGTAATCAGTAATGAAGCTCCTCTTTTCTATCTATATATTTTAATGATAAGGTAAAGTGTTTGCCCATGTGCAAAATAAACAATATATACATGCAAGTTAACACAAGTTATTATCTGCCCGCTGGCATGAGTTTGTATGCATTAATTTTTGCAGTCAGTTTTTTTTCCATTTTGAATGGACTTGTATACATTAATAAAACAGAGAAACTATAAATGAATGATAAGAATATTTTATTTTTATTTTTATTTTACATTTGTTGACCAGGCTAGTCTAACTGGATACATGTCCATTTTCAGTAGAGACCCTGGGAGAAAAGCTCCGAGGAAGCACAAAAATATAATCACATATACAAAGATTAATTTTATGTTAAAGACTAGGAATAATCTCAGAGTTCCAGGGAGATAAGCTCTGAGGAAGCACGAATATAATAACATATACAAGATTAAATTCATGTTAAACATTGCTAGAAAAAAGACAAGGAATAATCTCAGTGGTCGTTTGTTCTTAGTCTAGTGCTAAGTTAAAAACATTTAACATAATATAGCATTTAAAGGATAGCAGCTGAGTTAGATAAGTTATTAGTAGACAGGTTGGCATAAAGTAGGACAACAAAAGTATGAGCTGCAATATTCAGAATATGTGTTAAAAACAGGTTTAATTGAAGACGTTTTGAGGAGAAAATAAGAAAAAGATCTAGAAAGGAATAAGTTTGTTGTTAGTAAGAAAAGGAACAAGAATATAGAAAAGAGGAGCGTAGGTAGATCCAAGGAAGAAAGGTAATATATCAGTCAGGTTTAGCACAAGGACATAACCACTGTGTTCTGAGAAAAAGTTTCAGTTTGTTTTTGAAGAGTGATATTGAGGGAACAGAGGAAAGTTCAGTAGGAAGAAGGTTCCAGGATTTTCCAGCAGTATTACAGAAAAGAGAGTCTCCAGCCCTGTTGTTAGATTTACAAATATTTACCAGCAGTCTTCGTGACGAACGTAAGGTCTTAAGATTGTTGTAGGGGACAATGAGGGTAGATAGTATAGGAGTATCTGTAGGATGGTAAAGGGTTTTGTGGACAATGGTAAGTTGGTGGAATTTAAGCTGATTTTGTAATTCAAGCCATCCTAGTTGCTTTAGGTTAATACAGTGGTGGGTTCTGAAAGGGTTGCCTTTGGCAAATCTGGCTATGCTATTGTAGGAAATTTCCATTTTATTAAGGTTGATTTTAGAGAGGTTAGTGTATATGGGTGAGGCATAGAGAAGAGTAGAAATTAGGTGAGTATGAGCAATAGTTGTTCTTGCTGCAGGAGAGAGAAAGGGTTTGATTCTGTAGAGAGAGCTCAGTTTTCTGTTAACAGATTTTAAGGTATGATTAATATGGGTATCAAAGTTAAGGTTGTTATCTATGGTGATACCAAGTAGTTTGGTAGTTGAGTCTGGGGATATAAGAGTATTGTTATTGGATGTTACTGTGAGGTTTAATGGGGGGGGGCTTACTAGTAGGAGTGAAAAGAAGGAGTTTAGTTTTTTGGGGTTAAGTAGCAAACAGCATTGAGTAAACCATAGTTTGACTGTGTTAAAGACCTTTTGGGTAAGGGAGTAAAGCTCAGGTATGGATGTGGCTGAGCATATAAGTGTCGAATCATCTGCATATTGTATGCATGTAGCTTGGGGGATTGCTAGGTGAAGGTCATTGATAAATATAGAAAATAGGAGTGGTCCTAATATGGACCCTTGGGGGACCCTTATGTTAATGGGTAGATGGGTAGAAAGAATATTATGCCAAAGCACGGCCTGCTGTCTGGTTTCTAGATAGGACTGGAACCATTTTATAGCAGATGCATCTAGTGACAGAGATTTGAGGATATTTATAAGTATTTGGTGATTTACCATATCGAATGCCTTGGATAGATCTATAAACAGTGCAGAGGAAAGCCTATTATGGTTACGGATAGAATAATGTCATGTTGTCGTGTTATGACCACTGCATTTAAAAACTTTCAAGTATCCCTTTACACCAATTGTAAATATTAAATAATATCTCAAGCACTCACTCATCTGCAGGGAGGAATCTGTAATTATTTATTATCTTATATTCAGTCCTGCATTGAAATTTTCCTCTTTTCAACTGCATCTGTTTCCTGAGTGTTTATCTTTCTTTCTAGTTCTCTTCCTTCATTGCTTTCATTATTGATGTATAAACCATAAGTGCCATCACTAAATGGCATCCAAACTAAATTGATCTATAATTTTATCATTGTAGTAGACATTGGTGCAAAACTTGACATCTAGAATATTCAGTGGCCACTCTCACAACAAAATGCCACTAGAACCTGCCCACATTGCTATTCATGCACATAAAACAATGCTCGGTATGCCTGGCTATTTGGCTAATCCATTTTATCTTCCCTCTACTGAGGGCTGCATGTCCTTTCAAAGATTATTTAATTTATACATATTATCTGAATATCTGCAATCAGCAGCTCTCTTTCATTCAGGGAAAACAAGTGTGCCTTGTGCGTGTGTCTTCCCACCCTTTTTAGTTTCTTTTTCCCCATCTTCAGGACAGTAGGTTGATTTGTGGAAGATTGCACCTGGTCAGAGATAAGACTAAAATTAGATATGAGTCTGTCTTCACAACCCCTGAAAATATTTGTATTGACTCCATTTCTGTAAGAGCATATCTTTTAAGAAGCACACATATTTTTGCTGTTCATATAACTCATATGGAGATCTGTGATGTCAAGGTCTTCCAAGCAACTGTCCCTGTAGAATGCACATGATTTTAAATAACTGAATGCTCCTTTGGATTCAGAAAGGATTACCACGAGTGAGAAGCCAAAACACAGCCATTTCTCCACTCGCAGTAAGCCTTTATGCTTCCTGCACCACCCAAATGGAGAGGTTTTCTGTTGA
>NC_056728.1:1556545807-1556575807 GCF_019279795.1 Protopterus annectens | reverse complement strand
TAAGCCCCCTGGAGTGTCTCCCAACTCAGAGGAATCTTGTAAACACTTTCTTCCACAAGATGGATGATCCAGGAACTTCTTAATATAAAAGTACAGCAAAAGTAGCACTCAAGTGCAAATTAGTACCCATTGTAAAACCCATGCAGTTTGATGACTTAGGAGGTGTTAGTTGGGTACTAATCTGCACTTGAGTGCAAACAAGGTTATCAAAAACACACACACTACATCCTTTGCACATACCAGTCACCACACACATAGATCTGCTTATGCTGAGGCACTTAAAAGAAACCTCTCCAAACCTCAAACACCTCCTAAGTCATCAAACTGCATGGGTTTTACAATGGGTACTAATCTGCACTTGAGTGCTACTTTTGCTGTACTTTTATATTAAGAAGTTCCTGGATCATCCATCTTGTGGCAGAAAGTGTTTACAAGATTCCTCTGAGTTGGGAGACACTCCAGGGGGCTTAAACTGTAGTCATTTATTGGACAGTGGGCACAGGAGTTAGTTTTCATTTTTTTCTGTCTGGTATAAATTAGACGTGTTTCATGGAGCTGTTCACTGCTCAGTAGTGGTTAGCAGTACCCTGTGTAGTAGCAAACCTATAAAGCTAGTACTTTGGACTTTAATCCATAACACAAAAAGACCTTGCATGAAGCTAAGCTTATGACAGCTAGGTAGTGTCATACAGCACTAAGGTTATAGCACTATCTAATATTTAACCTACAGCGTAGGCATCACTCAGGTGAACCCTGTAAAACCAAGACCCTAAACCATAATAGCCCAATCCTAATAGTGATCCTGACAACATGGATTTGTGATTTCCTAATGTCTTTGTGGTCAGCATGGTAGATACAGGCATCCTGTGACAATGTAACAATTGCATCATGTACTCAGACAACATTTTAATCCTTAAAGAAACAGTATGCAAGATCTTCCTTCAAAGCAAAAATCTCACTTGCAAACAAGGTTATCAAAAACACACACACTACATCCTTTGCACATACCAGTCACCACACACATAGATCTGCTTATGCTGAGGCACTTAAAAGAAACCTCTCCAAACCTCAAACACTTCCTAAGTCATCAAACTGCAACACCTACTCTCGGCATTCACTAAAGCACACTCCACAAGCAACATCTTAACACCGCACATAAGCCCACACCCAATGATCCCCAAGAAGAAAGCCCATAAGGCAAGCAAACCCTTTACCTAGTACTGTTGTCATAGGGTATTCTGTAGTACAAAAAAAACAGATACTCCTCACACCAGGATGGACAAGAAGATAATGGTTAGCTGACTATCTGGGACTAGGATCTGCGATATCACACACACACACACAGGTCACTACACCACAATATGATTCTGTTATAGCTCATGTGGGTGCAAATTACCTGAGGCATACCTCGCTGGACTATATGAAAAGAGACATTATGGATCTCTCTGAATATGTGTCACAGACAGATATGTTTTTTGCATTGATCAGCATTCTGCCTTCATGAAAGATGATGCTGCAGTATTAACAGAAAATGATTAATTTTAATAATTGGCTTATATTCTGGTGTGATTTCAGGGGAATTCAGTATCTATCAGCATGGAATAACATGGTTAACAGACTACTTTGCTTTGCCAAGGATGGTCTGCCCCTTCCCCCCTGGACTTTTGGATAATGGTTAATATTATATCCGTCCACTTACAGCCTTTTTAGGCAATGTCAAAATTACAAAATTACCTACTGACATAGAAAAAAAACTCAAAACTCAAAGCAACCTTAAGGTGTTACTGCTCAATGCTTGAAACTAAACAAGAAATGCCACACCCTACAGGCTTTCCTCACTCTGGAGAATGTATACATTTGTGATGTTACTGAGACTTGGTGTAAAGCTGCAGAAAGTACTCTAGCAGTGGAAGGCTACAGTGCCTTCAACACATTTAGACCAACAGTACAGACAGTGTACAAAGGTGGAGGTGTCTCAGTCTACGTTAGCAGCAAATACAACTCTAGGCTGGTTAAACAGGCTGATGCCCTGGAGTTCATCCTTGTCCAAGTCTCCATAGACAAGATTACCTACCATGTACTGGCCAGCTGCAGGATGCTCTCTAAGACCCATGAAGCTCACAACTCTTATCTAGACCTACTACAGACACTCACCATCCAACCAAATACCCTATTCATTGGAGACTTTAACTACACCTCTATAGTCTGGGAATGTACACTACTTCTAACTGACAGGTACAGTGTTTCCTGGACTTCATCAGAACAAACACTCTGGGCCAGATAGTGCACTGTCCTGCCATTGGTTCAAACATACTGGACCTTGGAGTGGGAGAGACAAATCAGTTTTGGGTATCAGACTTCAACCATCTCAATGCACCCTTTCAAGTATGGATTGGAGTCAGTGCTAAACTTGGTTCATGCATGCCACAGAGCAACCCAGCAGACAACATACTGGACAGAACCCTAATTCTAGGGTAATATTTTGAGATGTTACAGAACCAGCGATAAAGGTCCTCATAAATCATCAGGCAGCCATTGATCCCCAAAGATGAGTCAGCAATAGCTATGAGGACTTGCCTTGCCCAACTGTCCCACACTTAAGACAGTCATGTAATTTGTCCTTGCATCTGGTTGGCTAGAAGCTTATTACCAAGATCAGGTAGATCAGGATGTTCAACTCCATGGTTACAAAAATTCATGTTCACACACTCTGAGAACTTGTCACTATTCTTGCCTTTGCTACCAATAGTCCCAGCTTGTCAAAATCAAGTTACAAGTAATATTGTTTTGAACCTCTTTGGAAAAAGAGTTATCAAGGATGTACCACCAGGAATGAAAAGGGTCTGGATTGTACACTAGATTCTTTTCCGTCCCAAAAAAAGACAAAAGACCTCAAGCAAGCTTTGCTATAAATGGCCTAAATACATATATCCCCATGGAAATTTTTCACACACTCATAGGTTCATAGGTTCATAGGTTTATACTAGGCTATCTGCCCTAAGGCATTTATAAGCCTAGCCCAAATTATTGTGGCTTACGCCACCCCTTATATGAAAAAATACTGTGCCCATTAGTTTGTTGTGCCTCTGTCCAGCAGTGACCCAGAGATGATTCCCGGGGTAAACCTACGATCTCCCATCCACAGGTCTAGATTTCTCTTGAACAGAGTCAGCGAGGTGCTCTGCCTCACATGGACCGGGATTTTATTCCACAGCATAGGGAGTCTCTGAGTGATAAATCTATCCCTCCAGCACGTCCTATTTATATCTGTGCTAAGGTTTAAGTCGCTTGCTCTAGTGGTTTTGGTGGATTTGGATTTTTGAGGTGGAGCAAGTCCATTAATTCCGGGTTGGACATGGCCTTGTATGTCAGGCACATGTCACCTCTGAGCAGACGGTATGCGACTGAATAGAGCTGGAGTTTCTTCAATCTGGCAGCATATGACAGATTTTGGAGTCCCTTTATCCTTTTGGTGAGGAACTTTTGGGGTCTCTCCAATTGCTGCAGATGTCGGGTGAGATACATCCCGAATGGGGCATTGTACTCGATCATTGGTCTGATAAGTGAAGAGTACAGGGGAACAATGACCTCACTAGATCTGGATGTGAATCCCTTCATGATCAGGTGGGCAATGTAGAAGGTCTTTCTAACCACTTTAGCAATGTGAGTGTCAAAAGAAAGGCCACTGTCAACCTGGGTCCCCAGGTCCCTGATAACCTCTTCTGTGCTTAGTGGATTGCCACCTATATGGTAGCTTGGGGTTACCTTGTTTTTCCCGAAGGGTATGACTATACATTTTTTGGCGTTTAACTTCAGGCCATGGCTCTGGCACCAGCTATCTGTTTCTGTGAGTCCCTTCTGAAGGATATCAGTGTCCGATGCACTTTCCACTATGGCGCCCAGTTTGCAGTCATCTGCAAACTTTGTCAGCCAAAGTCCTCCCATGTTGGCCTGTACTTCTGAGAAGTAGATGCCAAACAATAGGGGGCCAAGGACCGAGCCCTGTGGGACACCACTTGTGACCGGCTTGGAGTCTGACACAGCGCCAGCAACTCTAACCCTGTGGGTTCTGTCCTTAAGCCAGTTTGCAACCCATCTTGTGACATATGGGTTTACATTTAAGCTGGTAAGTTTTTCTACAATACCCGAGTGGGGTATTGTGTCGAAAGCCTTTGCAAGGTCAAGGTAGGCTGTATGGACTGCCTTTCCCTCATCAATGGCCTTGGTGACTATTTCGAAGAAGTCGACCAAGTTCAAAAGGCATGATCTTCCCTTGACAAAGCCAAACTGGGTCGGGTCCAATGTCTGCAAGTCCCCTATATCTTTGTTTATGAGCTCCATTATGATCCTCTCCATAGCTTTGCAGACTAGACTTGTTAAGCTTATGGGGCGGTAATTACCAGGGTCCGTGAGGCGCCACCTTTGTGGAGTGGGACCACAGTTGCCGTCACGCCACTCCTTGGGCACGTATCCTGTGGTAAGGCTGAGATTAAACAGCTGCCTTATGTGCGGGTTTAATTCCTCATTTAGCTCGTGTAGCACACAGCCGGGGACACCATCCGGTCCCATTGATGCTGTGTTTTTAGCTTTAGAGAGAGCAGCTTTCACCTGCGCATTTGAGATGTCCGGGAGGCTACACTCGGCTGGGATAGTTATCTCTCCTTTAGGGGAGAGGGGTGAAGTTTGCACTGAACCTGTCTGCCAGTATGTTGGCAATGTCTGTGGGTTCAGTGATTTTTGTATCATTTTGGACTAATTCTGAGCATATCTGTGAGTTTCCACCCAGGTTCCTAACATAGCTGAAAAAGGCCTTATGATTGTCCTTTGAATCCATGGCAATTTTTCTCTCAAAATTGGCCTTAGTTGATTTTATGAGTGCTCGTAATTTTTTACTAATAATGATCAGGGGTGACTTCTCTTTTATGGATTTTGTTCTATCATGTAATAGCTTTCTCCTCTTATTGTAAAGTTTGTTAATGGCTGGGGTCCACCAGACTGGACGTTTGCCCTTTGTGGAAAGAGTCTTGGTTTTATTTGGGATTGCCTGATCCATGCAGTCCTGGAGGTGTTCATAGAAGGCATTTGTAAGGGCTTCCGCAGCTTGGGTTGTGGTTTCCTCTGACTCAGGGGCCTTGAAGGATACCGCACCAGTCTTGAGTAGTGTGAAGTTTGCTTTAGAGAAGTTCTTCACTATGGTCTTTTTTGTTTGGGGTGGGGGCGGGATGTGGATTTCCAGTGAGATTAGTTTATGATCAAATCTCACCAATGAGGGATATACTTCCGGTGTGGAGCATTTTGTCCCCATGTTTGTGACAATGAGATCTAGTATATTTTCTCCTCTCATGGGAACAGTGACTAGCTGTTCCATGGCATTTGAATTTATGAACTCCAGGAACTGTTGGGCTAGAAAGTTAGGGCTTGAGTAATGTTCCCAGTCTATATTCGGGTAGTTGAAGTCACCCAATATGATGGTGTTTGGAGATACATTTATACCCTCCAGTGTCTTCAGGAAGGCTGTGTGGGGTTCCTGAGTTTGAGAGGGTGGCCTGTAGCATGCTACAATTTGTAGAGCAGTTTTGCCTATTGTTAGTTGCACCTGGATGGTTTCCGAAGCTTCATGCGTTGCCACCAACCTGGAGGTGTGAGTATCCTTTATGAATATGGATACACCCCTCCTTTTGTGGAGTGGTCCGGGTTTTGGGGCGAACGCATGATATGAGGTAAAACCTAATAGTGCCGGGGTGCTCTCAGGAGCCTTGAACCAGGTTTCAGTTACAGCACAGACATCGATGTTCTCCATACTGAGAAGGGCCTCGAGTGCGTGCATTTTGAGATTTAGACTTCTGGCATTGAGCAGCATTACCCTCAATTTCTTCCCATTTTTGTTTTCTAGGGTGGTAGGTTTAGAATTTGAGCCTTGCCTAAAAAAGGCACTATGGGGGTGGCAAGAGCCTTAGCCAATATCGGGAATCCCAGGCGTGACAGGTGCAAGCCGTCCCTTGCGAAGCAGCGGGGCTTGTCAAGCATGTCATCCCAGGCAGACAGACACTGGATCCCCTTTGAATGACACCAGACATTAAGCCAATTGTTAAAGCTGATCATCTTGTCTCTATATTGTGGCATCATTCTTGGTGAAGGAAGGATACTGCTCAGGGTTAGGGTCATACCTGCCTGGGCTACATAATCAGAGAGCTCCTCTATGTCTCCTTTCATGCAGTCCAGGGAGGTACGTCTCAGGTCGTTCACACCAGCATGGACAATGACTGTGTCATATTTGTACTTGCTGTGGAGTGACCCGAGTGCTTGTGTTATGTGGCGGATTCCAGCACCCGATAGGCAGCTTACTGTGACCCTCTCCTTGTTCAGCCTGGTGAGTGGGACGTCAGTGTGTCTGACTATGGAGTCACCTATGACAAGTATGTTTGGTGTTGTATTTGGCCTTAAGGGCTGTGACTGCTTTGCACACTGCTTTTGTGGTTTATGTGTTGCTTGTGGGGTGTCTTGAGGTAGCAGTTGTTTGGGTGTCTGCTTTGGAGGCCTCTGCTGTTTGGGTAAATTTTTACTCAGAGCCTCCGAGTATGTCTTTGTGTGTTTATGTGTTTGATTCAGTGGAGTGGTAGCATTATGTGAGGCTGGTTTTGTGGTGTGTGTAGTTGCCTTCTCCTCCTGTCTGGTCCTGCCAGTCCTGAGCTGAGAGAGCTCAGCCTCCAGTTTGGCTAAACAGCTGCATCTCTCGCAAGTATTTGTGTTATGTGGGAGGAGGAGAGGGTTGTCTGTGTACATGAGGCAGTTATAACATTGCCTCAAGATTCCCAGATTCACCAGCTGGACCGGAGAGGAGATTGACAACCGACCTTTGGACATGCTAGAATAATATTGGGAAATCCTTAATTGAAAACAAGGGCCAGTGGGGAGTGAGGGTGTAGTGCTTTTAATTTTTAGTGCTGACTTATATAATTGCTTTAGTGAGCAAGTGCCAGGTAACTTGAGTGCAATGTGATACAAGTAACTAAATGCAAAAACGACAAACAGTAACTTTCTTTCAAGTGAAACAAGGAAATAAGTAAATAAATCAGTCCTTGTCACACAGAAGGAGACTGCTCTTCAGCCCTCGAGCATGCTAATTTCCACACCATAATCCCCAAGGATTCCAAGTGGTTTCTATGCAGATGCTTTTGAGTCAATAATTATCAATTCCAGACTCTTCCATTTATTCTGACCTCAGCTAGTGGTATGCTCACCTGCCTAGTGCATGTTTGCGGCAGCAGGTCACCACAGACAGGAGAAAGTTGAGACATCCATTTTCTCAGATAGCTGACTGCAAAATGCTCCTCACATACTAACCATGGAATCAGCATAGAAGTCTTTGACTTCTTTATGCTATGCTCTTAGAATGACAACACGTTTGGAAAATCACCATCACTGTCTTTGCGGTTGTTCACATGTCTCATCTGCAACATAGATACAAAGTCATACATGTCACAGCTTTCAACAAACTGCATCCAGTCCTTTTAAATCAATATATTGTGCATTTCTTTGCCTCAAGGTTCTGGGTCTCATTGTGGCAGCTGTTCCCATGAACACTTATGCCAGATACCACATGAAAGTTAAGCAGTGGACCTTAATAGTTCAATAGTCATAGACTCTACACTACCAGATCTGCATTTTCAAAGCTTGCATGTGCCACTTGCAATAGTTGATACATCTTGACATCTACTCTGAGGGCAATCCCTTTTTGTTACTCATTCCATCAGCCAGAGTTACAAGTGATGCATCAACACCGATGTGGGGGAATGTGACATTTACACGGGTGGATGATTCAAGGTGCCTGTACATCATCCAAGCTATCCATTTACATCAAGATCTTGGAGAAGAGAACAGTTTTTCTGACTCTACAGTCCATGTTGGACTCCTTCCTCACTTTAAGAAATAGCCCTAATTATTTTATTTTGTATTCCTCAAACAGTCTACCTGATGGCTGTCCTTTATGCACACCAAGTGAGCAGACCAAAACCAATTTATTTTGTAGACAAAGGGAATCCTTTATGGTACATTTGGTACCACCTATCTTAGGCAAGAGCCCTTTCAGCCCATTCATTCAACCCAAAGGGGAGAGAGTCAGTTGGGAGGGAAGGAGTTGTCTTAGCAATCATGCAGGGTCACCTCACAGCCTATCCTGTCCTCTTAGCAGCAAGTGGCTTTATTAATGTTGCTGCTCTGATAGACCACTGACATGGTCACCAACACATGCAAACATCCCACTGCTTAAGTGCAACAGAGACCATGCAGCTACGACATTTATTTGCCATTCCTTATCAGTCCTGTTTGGAGTCAATGGTGCAGGCGACCATACTATTTCCCTCAGCCCAGCATGGGCAGTAAGAAATGACTACTCGCTTCATCCCTCTTTTGTTTTGGCTCACTGCTTATCAAAATTTAGTCACTAGGATTGTAGTTTGGGCTTTATCCATCTGTGCCACAACACTAAATCCAAGAACCTCTTAGTCTTGAAACTAAGAAAAACACTTTAAATGCATCCATTAAGCAGGCTGTATCCAAATCTCTATTGCCTGCATTTAACTGTTTGGCTTATTTATTTATTTATTAATTATTATTATTATTATTATTATTATTATTATTATTATTATTATTTATTATTCTATGTCTAGCAATCCATTATCATTGTCTGAGAAACCTAATTCACAGGAAACATATACATGGACAGATATTCCTGTCTGGGCAACTGCCAAGGGGATGCATCTATTTTCTGCTTCTTTTTTCTCTTTGTTTTGCCTTAATTTTAGAATACCTTGCATATATTTTGACTCTAGACTTGGTTATTCTTCCATTAGCTTTCATTTAACTGCCAAGCCCCATTCCATTACAGACAAATCTAATTCCTTAGCTCCATTAAAACTGTGTAAAGTCCTTTTTTGATTAGGCACTATTTAGATACCAGTAGTGCAATGAGACTTGCGCACTAGAGAAATTGACTATGAGTCTGATGCAACTCGTAGTTTTGGCAGGCTTAAAATATCTTTTTGGAAGACTTTTTCCTTTTGATAATTATATCAACCGGGAAAATTTGTTTCTGTCAAATACCCCATTTGTTTTTTTTTTTGTTTTCTTTATTGTAAGAAAGATAGAATATCCTGTGTACTAATTATGCCCTTTATGTGTAAGATAGCAATTAAATGAAATCTTAACTAATACAGTCACTTACCAGCTCCCCCCATCAAACTATCATTTTTGAAAAATACATTCTGCTTTGCATGGACTTACACAAACAACTGAAATTGTCTGATAAGAACTAAAGCTATAAGCAACAAGAGTTAGCTTTTTCTGTCCTTTTGCAATGAAAAATTGGGCAAAAAAAAAATCACAGAAGTCATTTCATCTAGATGGCTTTCTTTAAGTCTTAAACAGAACTGTAGCCATAGTAGTTAGCCAATCTCGTACCCCCTCAACTTGAAGTTGAGAACCAAAAAGTTGCACACCTGCGATGGTAGCCCTCTTCCCCCGGATTCTCATAAGCTTGCACGGAATGCAAGATCGGTGCAGGAGCTCAAGCAGGCAATATGTCTGCCGTGCGATCCAGGAACAGGAGCATGCACGAGCACTCCTGCACTAATCCTGCACGGACTAAGCCCTGGTATGCAAATCACCCCATTTGCAGGAGAAATCTATGCAAATGAGGTGATTTTGCAATCCAGGAAGCTTGCAACAGTCCGTGCAAGACTAGTGCTATCTGCAGAAATGTACTCGGTTAGTAACCGAGTACATTTCTGCAAAATCCAAAATGGAGCTGTGACAGCCCTAAATAAAGGCTGCATATCATGTAGTAAGCATGCCAATAGCCAAGTATAAGGCCATTGGCATTGCAAACAACAAAAAACATACAAAAATCAATAAAAAAATATATTTTTTTCTTCGATCTCGACTGGTTAAGCATAGGGCAGCGAAGCACAAATGGGATCGGGGGGAAATAAGAAAATAAACCTAAAATAAGCATTCAAACTAAAATCACTACTCTAACTCAACAAAAAGCAGTCCACACGAAGTAAATACTCTGCAATGAACAGCAATCAAGAACTAATACACAAACCAAATGTTCGCAGAGTAAAACAATGGTAGGGAAACTAAGTAATCAAACTAATACGAAAAAGTCCAGTAGACAAAAAGTCTCAAATCGCCAAATAGGTAAAAACAGGTTTATTCGAATAAAATGCGGTGAGCGCTTTCACTAAAATAGCTTCATCAGACCATCTTACAAAATACACTGAAAAGCAAACAGTTTAAATATATAAAAGGCCAAAATGCAATTCCTTAAAGCAACATGCTACATGAAAATTACAAATCACAGACATGTAATAAAAAACTAACAAATCTAAAATTCCAGTCCACACTGAAATAATAAGACATAAGGAACTAAAATACCTTGAAAAAACATACTACGCATGAATCTCCTAACATCATGACATCAATATTTTGTAATAGAAAACTATTTACTTAGACACTTTGAGTCTCCTAGATTTTAATAGTGGGCGTAAGGGAACCCTGCCATTGAGTCCAGGGGGCAGATCTGCTCTAAATTTAATTATCCAGTTAACTTCACAGTTCTCCGTGTTATCGTAACAAAAAGAACATTAAGCAGTTACTATGTTATCCTAAATCAGTTTCACATGGCAGGTATATAGAGGGACCCTATATGGAACCCTGCCTCAGATGTAATTTTTGCTCTTACATTCTTCTTGACCCAGTTTTTAGACCTTCTCATGGATTAGGTAGCTACACCATCCGGGTCAAAGGCAATTGTATGTCGAAAGACGTTGTATATTTAGCCACTTGCACCTCCTGTCCAGCATATTATGTAGGCAAAACCAACCGCCTTTTGAGGGACAGGATACGTGAACATACGTATCATATTAGGAAAGCTCATCCCTACAATGCCCTTGCCAAACACACCATTGATAGTGGACCTCATCATGAGTTTAGATTCAGGATTCTTCAGCAAATTTTTAGGACTTCTAGAAGGGGGGACATTGAGAATCACACGGAGAACTGTGAAGTTAACTGGATAATTAAATTTAGAGCAGATCTGCCCCCTGGACTCAATGGCAGGGTTCCCTTACGCCCACTATTAAAATCTAGGAGACTCAAAGTGTCTAAGTAAATAGTTTTCTATTACAAAATATTGATGTCATGATGTTAGGAGATTCATGCGTAGTATGTTTTTTCAAGGTATTTTAGTTCCTTATGTCTTATTATTTCAGTGTGGACTGGAATTTTAGATTTGTTAGTTTTTTATTACATGTCTGTGATTTGTAATTTTCATGTAGCATGTTGCTTTAAGGAATTGCATTTTGGCTTTTATATATTTAAACTGTTTGCTTTTCAGTGTATTTTGTAAGATGGTCTGATGAAGCTATTTTAGTGAAAGCGCTCACCGCATTTTATTCGAATAAACCTGTTTTTACCTATTTGGCGATTTGAGACTTTTTGTCTACTGGACTTTTTCGTATTAGTTTGATTACTTAGTTTCCCTACCATTGTTTTACTCTGCGAACATTTGGTTTGTGTATAAAATCACTACTCTGCCATGAAAGTCAATGGCAGGCATAAGACAACCTGGCCAGTGAGTAGTAGTTGCTAAGGGGGGAGACTCAGTGTGAGACATGTAACTATGCATTAGCAGGCAATCCTATGCGAATGAGGGGAAGGATAGTGAATCACAGTTTTCCCCAGCATATGAGTCAGGTCCCAACAGTGTAAGAGTAGGAATAGCTTGGTGCACGCCTAGGAGTTAGATGACATCATGGGGGGTGTCAGGCATGCTGTAAGTGGATTGGAGCCCTGTGGCTCGGGTTTGCTCCTAACTTAGCAGAGCTAAGCTAGGGGGTGTGTCTAAACCTGCCTAGCAGTCTTTACAGAGCCTAAGTGGGTGTGCGTGCATGAAGAAAAAAGAAGTTAAACCAGAAAATAGCAGCAATGTGCACATTTGCACACTGTGTTTGCACAGCATGCACACGGGCTTAAGCAGGAACACAATGGGAAGGGAAAAAAGCCGTAGGAAGGTAATCAAGCTTAGCTGGCAGGTGAAATGTATCAGAATCAACCAATTACACAGACAGCAGACCAGCCCAGCCCAGGACACTACTATAAACTATGCAAACACCTTCCCCTCTGGTTTTTCACACACTCTACACCACCGGTGTAAACAAGTGGGGAACTTTTAACACTCACATCAGCAAAATGATCGGGGCTACAACAGCAATCATACAACAACTTGTGGAAGAGGCTGAGGGTGGTGAGGATGTGAATGCTGTTGACCAACCCACAGTGAGGAGACAGAGAAGTGTGTGCAGACCCAGGGTAACCTACCAGGGGCTACATGAGCTCGAGATAGTGAAGCACTATAGGGCGGACCGGGACCTCCTACAGCAAATTGTTGAGCTGTGCCAGTCACGCCTCACACACAGAACTAACAGAGAGGAACCCATCTCAGTGGATACCAAGGTATGTGTAGGCCTATGAATACTAGCTACAGGTACCTTCCAAAGGCCAATTGGGGATATGATGGGGATTTCGCGGGCATCAACATCCAGGGTACTCCACCAGTTCCTGGATGCCATGTTAGCACATGTCGGTGAGCACGTATATTTCCCCGACACCCGTGAGGCGTTGGCCAGCGATATTTAACTGTTTCACCAAGTAGCAGAATGCCCTGAAGTAGTGGGTGCTATAGACTGCCCACACATATGCATCAAAGCACCACGCAGTGAGTGGGGTAGGGTCTACATCAACCGCAAGGGCTTCACCTCCATCAACTGCCAGGTCATGTGCGATGCCCATGGCATAATAATGAATGTGTATGCTGGCTGCTCTGGAAGCTATCACGATTCCCACATCTGGCATCTGACACAGCTATACCAGAGATTTGCCAATGGGGACATCCCTGACGGTCACCTAGTGGGGGATGCTGGATACACACTGGTGCCATGGCTGATGACACCAATCAGAAATGCACACACACCTGAACAAGAACTCCATAATGAGGCACATGTACAGACCAGATTTATAATAGAGTGTGTGTTTGTGATGCTCAAGTCACGGTTCTGGTGCCTGGACACATAGGGTGGAGCCTTGCAGTACTCACCAGCTACATGTATCCAAATTGTCCTTGTATGTGCCACGCTACACAATATGATCCTGCGGAAACAGCTGCAGCAGGAACAGAACGGGGCAGGGCCACACAGCTCCCCACCATTGCCAAGGCCTGCACAGGCACAGAGTGACTCAGAGGAGGAACAACGTGCACCTGGTGTGTACATCTCAGACACCGTCCATGTCATGGACTAAGGAACACATACATGGCAAGCGATGCACAGCATTGGCCACACACAATAGTCACCCAGTTGACTGGATCGGGGATACAATACCCACCTGTGTGAGCAAATGCAGAAAATACAGCCCTGAGCCACAATGCAGACCACTGGCATATGGCCTGATGCCAAGGTATACCCATCATCTAGCCTTGTATAGCTGTCTGGCACAGTCGACAACCACACACCCATGCAGGAATGCACCCATGCATATCAGTACTGGCACCCTGTGTGTTTGTGTGTGAGTTGTATGATGCGTATGATCACATCCACACTCACTACAACTGCCATTGGCATACTGAAGCATGCTGTCTGATGTCAGACACCTACCTATACCCTTTGCTCATATAACCTCCGTATGACCCATGTGGTGCATATGATACCTGCACAGTAATGTGTTGTGGCATTTGTGCATCCCTGTGAGAGTGTGGCTGTGTTGACGCTGGCACCTGTTCATGCGGACAGGCACGTGTACATCACCTACCATATAGCTAGCATATCCCTGTTGCAGATGTCACTCACCATCACATATATGTTCTGAGGGCTTCACAACAGGTAACCTATGTGGTGCATCCAATAACTGCATAGCACTACATAGTCGTCAGGAGTTTGATACCCTGTGCTGGTAGGTGCGTGACACAATCATGCTTATGTTTTACTCTCCCACCCCTCTCTGACTTGTCTTTGCCTCTGTCTGCCTCTCTCACTCCCTCTCTGGTGGATGTGGAGACCTACACCTGCTATGTTTAGGCAGCGGCATGTGTATTTTAAGTGATGCTCATGATCAGCTGATGGCCTCTGCATGAATTGCAGCCCTCCCCTTGCTGATTGCATGTCGAACAGCTGTGGTAACATTTCCATAGCCAATTGCCTGGCAACACACTCCAATATCTAGGAACATCATGTTGGTGTTGGCCATTTTCATTCACTATGAGCAGGAACTAGATCTGTTGTTTGGCAAACAGCATCTCAGATGGATTGGGGATTTACCTCTAACAACATACACTGTGGAAACAGGCCAATACACATGATGGGGATGTGCCTGACCTGACTACAGACTGTAAGTGCTGCTATACTGCATTTGGAGTAATCTTGATTTAACAGTGTGTGTGTGTGTGTGTGTGTGTGTGTGTGTGTGTGTGTGTGTGTGTGTGTGTGTGTGTGTGTGTGTGTGTGTGCACGTGGATATGGCTGTCATACATGTTTCAATACCTGCTATGTCAGTTCTATGTTTATGAGGAATCCTCATCTGTGGGGTCATCTGCAGACTGGGCAGTGTGTTGTGCTTTTGGTTTCATGTGTTACCCACAGAGCATATATCTGTGAACTGCAGAAGGTTGTGTGAGGATTGAAGTCTGTAGATGGTGAAAGCCATGACAGTTACTGACTTCATATCCCTCATAGGGCATATGTTGCAACAAACCCAGTTACAACAGTAAATGTATGAGGTTATCACAGCAACATGTCAATATTGGCCCTGTGTATGTGCTTCCAGCCACAACTCTGTCAACCTTTTTACATATGTCATGCATTAAGAGGTACACCATAATTAGTTTCATCATATCTGATAACAAGTCAGACTGCTACACATGTTATGTACAGTAGGGGTTATATTTGATGACATAATCTGGACATTCTGTGGATGTTTGTACAGTGCTGAGGTCTGTGTACTTATGGTGAATGTTGACAGTGTGTGTATTGTTAATATGTACTTTAGCCTGTGTACAGACTGTGGTAGATGTCATTGTTCTAGGTCCTGTCCTATCGGATGTTATATGCTGCTCCACTGTATGTTACCATATTGGCTTACATGTTTGTAGGGCCATACACATACATGTCCCATACCACAGGCAGCCATCAATCAAACTGTGTAGCAGCCCAGTATATGTAGGGTTATTCGGTGAGTGGCACATATGAGGATGGTGTCAAACAGATAGTCTATATACTGTAATATTATGCTAGCGTATGTGGCTTTGGCTGTATTCACATTGGTTGTGGTTATACATTTTCACACAGGTGTATCTTACCCTGTGCTGTGACATTCTGTAGAGCCTGCTATAAATGCAGGTACATGTGCATTCCCCCATAGGAGATGTAGGCCAGTGTTGAGCCAGTCTGCCTGTAGCCTGCACAGTGCTTTATTACATGCCTAGCAGCTTAGTGTACTTACTCAGTGAGATGTCGTGTGCAGATACTTGCTAGATGTAATGCTGCCGGGCCTCCCTTAACAGTCATGTATGTCAGACAAAGGAGTGGGATGCTGTACAGATGTATGTCAATATCTAGTGGGTAGTATGTGATGATGGCACCCCTGTACCAGCGGTTATTATGTGTCAGGCCAGACAGGGGTGTGTGAATGCATAACCTATGGTGGCAAATATATACCAGTTGTTATGTGTTATACCCATCTACATGGCTGCCAACATCCATATTGTCAGGCATGGTACATATGTTTTGCACTAAGGGGTTCTGTGTACACCTCTGGACTATACAGAGTGTGTTAATCCTTCCAGACTACTCTATTAGTATAACTGTTTCATAGTTACATTACTCTGTTTATATGGATGTCAGTGTCTGAACAGCTATATGACATGGCATATAGAACTGTAATAGTACAGAAATAAAGGTTTTCCATTTCTGCAAACCTGTGTGTGGTGTTTTTTCTTATGATCTCTCTGTGGATATATGTTGCAGGCAACAATTGTCATTTGTATGGGTGGCCCATACAGTGTCCAGTTTTTCAGGTGTTAACTGTAGGCATAGTGGCTGTTCCATATTATGTTCACCTTCTACATATGTATCTTACTGTACATATCTCTGTGTGTGTATGTGTAGTCACATGCATATGTATATATATATATATATATATATATATATATATATATATATATATATATATATATATATATATATATTGGCTGTGGGGGGGTATGCCTATTCTACAAGACGTATATTGTTTGGGGTCTCTCAACCCCATTAACGGTACATGTGGACATACTTCTTTTTGTAACTCTACCATTGCTATCTACAGATGTATGGCCATAGATATCTATATAGATATATATATATCTGCTTACATACATATATTACTATGTCGATATATACCTACATAGATATAAATATATATATATATATATATATATATATATATATATACATATATATACATATATATATATATATGTATACATATATGTAACTTGCTGTGTATATGTAGACATATAGGTGTAGACACATATATATGTCGATGCAGGCATTTGCATGTATATCTGTTCATATATATATATATATATATATATATATATATATATATATATATATAAATATATATATATATATATATATATATATATATATATATATATATATATATATATATATTTCTAAATATATATATGTGTGTGTATATCTACATATATAGATATGTTGTATTTGTTTAGATATTAATATATTTGCACACACACATACATCTAGATGTTGGTACACATTCTCTGTACTGTTGCATGGCTGGGTTGGATGTTATGTTTATGAAAACATCAGATTTATGCATATTTGGCATGGTTTAGAGGTAAATTACTTTGTCTATGGTGTGCAGCATCCTGGGTTTGAGCCTTGCAGAGGCTGCTTTTGTTGCTGGGCAGTACACAAGCCGATGGGTACATAGTTATTAAGGCACTTTAAAGCAGTTGTAAGTGAGTTTGTGGATATTTGTGCGGAGGTAAGCACTGCTTACTTCTGGTTACAGTCTCTTACACTCAGTTAGCTTCTAAATTGCTTAACATGTGTGGGCATTGCTTACCCCCATGCAAACAGGCTTAAACCCGGTTACTGCTGCTTAAAAGTGTTTACTCCTGTGCTAATTTCTTTAAAAGAAAAGAAAAAGAGGTTGATAGGAAAGTGGTGAAAAAAGGGGCACAAAGAGGGAAAGATAGTAGGGAAAATAGCCAGGGTTGTGCAGGAAGGGTGTAGGGAAGGTTGATAGCTGCCCATTTCTTCTACAGCAACAGCTGTGCATATACACTGAATTTGGAGGTAGATTTGGAAACTTAATCCTCTGGGTGGGGGTGAGGACAACACTAGTTCATTGTGATGCCATTTAGACCAGATTACATGTGTCCAGTGGACACATATGCAAAATGGACAGCTATGTATGGGGTGAAATTTTTTGTGGGAACAGATTGCCCTTTTTCTTTTTTTTTCAGGTGAGATTGAGATGTTGGGGAGGGGTAGTAGGTATATTTGGGGAGGTAGGTTGGGTAGGTTAACAGACAAGACAAACAAGATGCATACAGGGGTGGTATATGACACGTGGGGGGTAAACACCTTGGACGGGGAGGGGTGTTTCGAAGTTGCAAACCCATGAGCCCACAAATGGAAACAGTGGGACTGAGGTCCCCACCCATGGGCAGTCACCACTGCACCTTCACAGCCCCAAAGGTGGCTGTGCTAGGGGATGGGTAGGAGAGGCAGGCTCACCCTCTAGTTTCACCATGCAGCCCTCAAGCTGGCTTAGCTGGTCTCGAATCTCCTTGTCATGCTCCCTATGCACCATGGCCAGGACCTGACGGCAGGTGACAGGTACCTCTCCACCCCCACTCCCGGGAGGAGCGATCCCCATTCCTTGTGGCGGTTCCACCTGAAGGTGGTGTAGGGCCAACAGAAGAGGAGGTCCCAGGATGGGCCCCAGACGTGCTGGCCCCTTCCCATACGAGCTATGGTATTGCAGTTTTAAGAAAGATATCGGTTAGTAACAGTCAACAACATTCAGGATTAGTTATAACAGCATGCATAGGTATTCCCATTAACTCAAGACACCAGATTTACAACAGTTGCAGAGCAAGCAGAACACATGCATATGTGGGACAACAGTGGCCATTACAACAGCATGCAGGTTTCATTGATGACAACAGGCCACCAATATGGGAGTATATTAACATGGCACATGCATAGAACCAAATGTGAATATTTATAAACCAATGTCCCAACAAAAGTTTGGAGTGTACACGTACCCATTGAGGTGTGTAATTAAGTTATTGTTGCACACATGGTGGGGGCGAGAGAGAGAGGTCAATTAACAACTAATATATCCTTGTAGTTTTCACAACTTTCTTAGTCACTGCAGTGATCTGTCCCTTACATGTGTTATTACACTACCCAATGGCTTTACTTTGTACAATGGCATGTTTGTAGATTAGTATATATGTGGACTGTGTCTTATATAGTCTACACCTCTTATCTAGTATAGCTGTGAAGAAAATCATTGTTAACACTACCTGACAAATTCTACACACACTCCCAGATTCCATGCTTGTAGACAAGTATATAAGTGAACTGTGTTGTACCTACAGTCTACACCTTTTACCTGTTATAGTTGTGGAGGGAGCTTTGTTAACACTACCTGACAAATTCTACACATATTCCCAGATGCCAAGCTTGTAGACAAGTATACAAGTGAACTGTGTTGTACCTACAGTCTATACCTCTTATCGGTTATAGCTGTGGTGAAAATCTTTGTTAACACTGCCTGACAGATTCTACACATACTCCCAGTTTCCATGCTTGTAGACCAGTATATAAGTGAACTGTGTTGTACCTACAGTCTACACTTCTTACCTGTTATAGCTGTTGAGAAAATCATTGTTAACACTACCTGACAATTTCTACACATATTCACAGATTCCATGTTGATGTTATACACATACCTAACAATCTGTTATTGCACACATTTAGGTCAAGGCTTGACAGGATGCAGGTGTTAATGAGACTTATTTTGAGAACTGCTGTCATACACTATGGGTGAGATGCTACAATTACAGGTTTGTTTTCATATACATTCTCTGACTATGTACAGGTCTGACTATCAGTTATATGTCAGTAAAAGCTGCCTACATTTCTCGGATCATCACACTGATTTGTCAGGGGAGCAGTTTACCGGGCAGCAGATTTGGGCCATTTATCTGGACATGCTGGACAGATCTGAACAATTGAGGGGTATGACTATGCATACAGTTCACTACATGAACATTCTGCCACAGTCTGTACAGTTGATGGTTATGATTACACTTATATCTTATTATCTGAACATTCTAGCAAATTCTGTACAGTTGTTGGGTCTAATTATGCATACAGCTTTCTATCTGAAAATTCTCACAAAATCTGTATGGTTGTGGGGTATGATTATGCAAACAACTTACTATCACTCCAGGGATTCAAACCCCCTTGCTGTGTGTGGTAAAAATGTTAGAGTTGACATCACAGTACACTGTGCTATCAGGGAAGTGGTGTAAAGCATTCCAATGTTTTCTAAGTCTCCCTCAGTTGTACAATATGACTGACTTCTTGGGACTTCCAACATTGTTATACTGAACTTCCTACACATTTTAATTGCGTTCAACAGTGTGGGTAACACTGCTTAATACAACAGTACTATTTATAGAATCCAACACAACAACATATGAAAGCAGAATGTACACAAGCACTCCAGGGGTTATACTTTTATTCACAAGATATTACACCTTTATTCCATACAACCTATATGACAGTCTTCCTGCCATATTGTCTAGTTTATTCAGTACATCCCATACACAATAGATTTTTATACTGGTACAACACTTTCTAGAACTGTTATATTTATTTGTTATGACAGTACATGCAAGATAATTACTAACCTGCCTCACGATGCAGCCTTTGCAACCTAGCAACATGGGCTTGCTGGTTCGCAGCCCGCTCATCTGCAGCTGTCAAGGAAATACAGTGATATTTAGCCTTTACCTATCCATAGTATACACAAGCTAGGCAATCATTATCTACATAGTAGATTCTTGGATCCACTGCTCCAAGAGTTCCCTCCTCTACCGCTTCATGTCAGCATGGTGATACCTGACCTGCTCACCAGTCCGGGGGATACCAGTGGCACTGGTGAGGTCACAGGCGAGACTGTCCCAGGCCTTCACTTTATACTGAGTGCCCTGGTACTAGCCCTGCAGTAGTCTCTGCTCATGGTATTTTACCAGGAGCCATATCATGAATCTGGACTCCTGGATGCCCCAGCGCTGCGCTCAAAATTGAGTGCCTTCCCCAACTCCAGCCATTCTACCTACAGTAGGGAGCTGCAACCAATTATGGGAAGTATTTGCACCTGTGGGGTTTAAATACGCCCAGTTTCCTGCACTTTTCCATGATTGGACGGTTTTGAAAAGGCCAAGCTATGGGCGTACCTGCTTACCTAATGCATTGGCATTGCTTAAAGGGGTATACCACTGGGCAGATTGAGTTAGCCAGCCTACACATTGCTTACACCAACTAAGCTGAGCTGTGCAATGCTTAGCGTTGCTTCATATTTAATTTGCATTATATTTTCCTTTTGGCATTGATTTATTATTCGTTAAATGTTATATATGTGTCTGGTATCCATGATTCATGTGTATGTACACTGTATGGGGTCCTGGGGACTTCAACACTTTATTGCAAGAACACCTCACATCTGGCCTTACTGCAGTACTTCAGTTCACATATTTATGTTATGTAATGGGTTATAAAACATCACACTGTACATAGATTCCTTTCACATGTTCAGTTTGATTTTCCTATGGTGAGGATTTGTTTGTTGAAACCTCAGTCTTCTGTACTGTTATGATGGCTTAGTGATTAATTACTGTGACTGTAATGTATAGGGTCCTGGGTTTGAGGCTTCTAGAGGCTGTTTTGTTGCTGGGCAGAACACAGGCCATCGGATACAGAGTTATTAAGACACTTTAAAGCAGTTGTAAGCAGGTTTGTTCAGGTTTGTGCGACAATAAGCACTGCTGACCTGCTGTTACATCTGCTTACACAGTGTTAGCTTTAGAATTGCTTAACCAGTGTGGGCATTGCTTACTGCAGTGCAAACGGGCTTAGGCCTGCTGACTAATGCTTAACTATGCTTACTACTGCTTATTTGTGCTTAAACCTGCTTTCTAGTGCCTTATTCATTATGACAGTGACACTTCACATGTGCATTTCCTGCAGTACTCCAATTCATAAATATATGTTATTTAGTGGGTTTTGCAACAAAAATATTGGTCATAATGTGCTTTTCCATGGAAAATGGAACGTGCTGTAATGGGAATCGAACGGGGAATGCCTGCTCGTAAGGTGAATGCTCTGCCCACTACACTATTGCTAAGCTTCTTCATTTGCATATATATTTTTTGTTATCCTCTTCAGCCTTTTTAGCGGCTTTAACCGTAGCTAAGCGATGGGCACACCCGCGCACTTACGGTTAGCTTTAATCGGATATTAAAAAAAAAAAAGTGTTTCTTCATTTTATTTTTATGTACTGTTGTTGTTGTACACATAGGGGACTGTTGGTGGGGATATGCGGACACCTATGAGCGGTCTAGTTCATTCCTTACCCCTTTCTCTTGTTCTACTTTGCAGGGGCGTGTTTATTCTGAGAGCTCTGCTCTCAGACATGCCCCCTGCACTCATGCATGCTCCGTGTAAGCCTAGGACCTTGGGCAGCCACCTTGTTAATATGCATGGCATGCTACCATCCTGCACCTAAATGTCGCTTCCATGCAGGACTAGCTTAGTCCTGCACGGAAGTTTAGTAAATCCGGGGTTTTGTCCAGCCCTATCTCCCTAGCTATGGACAACAGATATCTTCCAATAGTCTTCCTATATCTCTAGGTACACCTGGCATTAATCTGGTAGTCTTATTCAAAAGCACTAATCTTGATCACATCCAGGTAGCAGTTACTTTATGAACTTTGCAAGGCACTGCAAACTGTATATGGTATGAATGTGTAGGTTTCATTTTGAACTACCATTATAAGCATTAAGCTAAACATGAAGTTATGTACTTATAACAGTAGATCAGGAAGAGCAGGTCAGGTCCACCATCTGTAACACACTCATTCACCTTCACATTCCTAAGTGAGGAAGTTTGTATATGTCCTTTATTTCTCTGCTTCATATGGCTAACCTCTTATATTGAGAGGCTAGATCTTATTGTGCACCATGGGACAGAAGAAGCAATCTTGGTAACCTTGGGAAATCGTATCTGCTAAGCTGTCCTAAAGTTTACTTTGATCAGAGTTGAGGTCATTGAGCCCAATTCATTGAAACCTATTTTCTGGCTTGTTGATTGGTAATATGGGGAGAGCAGGATTTTTCTCCCTTTGGCACTGATGTTAAAACTCATCCATGAGGTTTGTTTGATTTGAATCTCATTAAATTGTGTGACTTGAAACCAGACAAAATAATTAATTATTTACACACACACACACACACACACACACACACACACACACACATATATATATATATATATATATATATATATATTTTTATGTATATATATATATATATATATATATATGTGTGTGTACATATATATATATAGATATATATATATATATATATATATATATATATATATATATATATATATATATGTTTATAATATATATATGCATACACACACACAGAAATACACATATGCACATGCATTATAGTAAACACACATGCACACAAATAAACATTTATAAAACTATTGGTTTCATAATTCTGGATCAACATTTTCTGTTTTAATGTATATCCATGAAATATCATAAAGATTTTGCTGATCTTACATAATAAGAGATTTTATTATATTTCTGACTTACTACGGAAATATTCTTTGCCCTTTTTATTCCTTTTACAGTGAACTTTGTGATACCTGATATTAACCATTTCATGCTAGTTGCATTATTAGCAAGACTGACATGTCACATCATATAGTAATGTCTTGCCTCAGCAGCCTTTTAACTTCTGTGGTGCTTAAAGGCTGAATAGTATCCTTAATCCATTGCTAGATATGAGCAAATTGAACCATACTTACAGTATACTTCAGTGACACCCTGCAATAGTACTTATAATATTTAGATGGATTATTACTTGCTCACATCTTGGGGTTTTCTTTTCTTCTACTTCATTATTTCCTTAGGATTCACTTAATATTTAGGAGGCCAAAATCAGAAATGTAAAATTTTGGGTGTCCATGTTTTCTCTTCATCCTTGACTCCTCCACTCTGTTTTAATTATTCATTGATTCTTTTTAGTGTTACACAATGATCATTAAACTACTATAGCAAATACATTACAGAGTGTGAATGATCTTTTACTCCCAAATAACATGATAATAAAATAAATAAGCAAAATAAATAGATAAATAAATAATCCTGTTTTGTATTCAGTTTTACTTTTATAATTTTGGCTGTGATTCATTGAGAAATGCTTTACATTTGTGAAGTTCTTGTGCAGTTCTCAGAGAATGAGCAGTACTGAAGGCATTCATTATAAATAAAATGTGGGCATGCAGCACTGTGGAGCACACAACTCTGTTCAGATAAAAGTAGTGCAGTAGAGTGACAAACCCATGCAATGATAAAGTTGCTTTGAGAGTACCATATCATTGATATATGCATCTTAGAAGTAAGTGTGGCAGTCATTGTGATAAAGCTCTGTATTCAAGTATAGCCACTAGCTAGCATCCAATGTACATGACACAAATGCGCAGTGGGTAATGCTGTTTATAAGAGTGCTGGCACTTTTAGTAACACATAACATCTGTGTTATTAAATATTTTTAGCACTGGAATGTGTGTTCGTCTCACTCTTTGCATTTTTGTTACTTTTGAATTGCTGAGTGGACCACTTACATTTGGAGTCATATTTGTTTTGGTTTTCCACTTCAAAATTAAGTCATGGTGACAGACCTTGAAACATGGATAGATAATGCAATAGTGGATAGGATCTCAACTTGCCTGGTGCAGCTGATTGAAAAAGGTACTTCATCTATATTCATGGAAGTGCTTACCTCCCTCTATATTCTGCATTGATCAGATCTATTTTCAAATACAATGTCTCTTTGGGGATTTATCTTACTCAGCATGTCAAATAGCTGGAAAGACTCCAGTGGTTTATAAGTAAAAAGGTCACAGGCTTAAAAGACAACAGCTACTAGAAGAGACTGGAAACACTGCCCCTTTATTTGATGAACTTTTGACTCTTAGACATGATCTGTGCCTTACATTTTTGGGCCATTAAGGATTCAGTAGTCCAAGATCTCTTATGTCTCTACAAGTCAAACAGTTCCAGTAACACAATGGAGAGAGAGAGAAAGAGAGTGAGAGAGTTGTCACGCAACCCTTACCATTTCCCTGGAACATATTTCCACTCTAAATTGAGCAATGAAACACACTATCTTCCTTCAAAAAGGAAGTAGAGAACTGGATGGATATCCACAAATCCACCCCTGCATGACTTGTCTGTTGCTCCTTGAAAAGGATCGGGGGGGGGAGTACTGGCAAGGTGTAAATGGCCACATGGCTCATTTGCCTTCTGTAATTCTGTGATGAGTGTACTTACTGACTAATGCACATATGGCAATCTTCCCAATGTGTCTCAAGCCTGCAGGTCCAGAAGATGAGCAGCAAGTGTCTTAAATACCTCTACTTGCTGTGGCTGTGGCTGGGAGGGTGATGCAGATGGAAGTGCTGTTTTGGAAGGGATGGTGGCATCTCTTGGGCTGGTAGTTTGCCTCACTGGTTGAAGTAGCTTTGCTGCAGCAACAACAGTTCAGGGAGTCAGTGGTTGAGATGGAGCTTATCATTGCTTTTGGTCACATGGAATGCCTCCATATACAAAGAACAGAACAGATCACCCGGTTGACTCTGACTATTGGGTCACTAGTGGAAGGACATGCCCATGCCAATGTACATGCTAACCCATCTACTAGTAATGCATCAGCATTGTTCCCTTCTGGGGCATTATTTACTCCCCAAACCCACAATATTCACAGTCTGGTATCCTAAGGTCCTACTGTGTGCAGTCCTTACCTTGTGTATTGTCCAACCTTCCTCATCACCACCTGTCTGCCTTATGTGTTTTCCCATAATAGTATGTGTACATATAGCTCTGTTTGATTAAATGTGTTTCTGTTCATCTACCTCTGCTTTCCTTCCCTTGTTTTTTTCTATCACCCTTCCTGTACATCTCCACCTGTCCATAAGGAAATGGTGAATATATCCCTGCAATTAAAAGTTGCACTTCATCCACTTAATCCAGCACACTCCTATTTTTTTTTCTTTCTGTTTGCTGTCTTTCTCCTTTCCTACTTTTAAATACCCCAATATTTCACCTAATTGTCTGCATCACAAGGATGTGTGTGTTTGCAGACCTCCCATAATAATGTATAAAATAAAAACGTGGACCACCACTCTGAAAACCATATAAAATGATTTAATGCAGTAAGATGAAATAAAATCAAAACAGAACAAGTACTTTTGGGTTTCCCCTTCATCAGGTTCACAAAACACTAAAACATTAACACATTAAATAGTAAAATATAACAAATTAACAATTAGGTCTCCCCTCCTTCAAGATGGGTTTCATGGGAAGTACACAATTAAGGCCTGGTGGTTTATCTGCCAAAAACTCAGCTATCCAGTTTGACTCCACTGTTTCAGTCTTATTCACTATATCCCCACCTCTTAACATAGCAGGAAGCATGAGATGGCATTGAAAGTCATGGGGTTCCCTTTACAGAGCCTCCTCTTCAGCTTCCGATTATTCTTGAACACAAAAGTTGGCTTATTCCCAATATATTGTTTTAAATTATTGTCCATCAGTAGAATTTTACACTTACCATAGATCACATCAGAGATAGTGTCTATGTCGCTACTGTACTTCAACGAAATCAGTAAAGGACTTGAGTTGGATTCACTCCATTGGTAAAGCTGTCCTGATTTCCTGAATAAAAAGGGTTTACCCCTAGTGTTCCTCAAGCTGAACACCTCCTTAAAAGAATTATCTATCTCATGTGATTTTCAATACCATCTCATCGATACTATGAACATTTCCTTGTAGGCATTGTAAGGCCTGCCCTTTTGTTAGTAAAGGGAATAAATTAATTCACCCTGTTATGAACAAGTTATATTACCCCCGCTTATATGCTGATTGTGCAACCAGTAATGTAATTTATTTAACCCAGTCTGAACTGTGTTGTTCATTTTATGTGGGCAAGACAAGACAAACAGATCTTTGAAGGATCGCATTTTACAGCATGCTAGAGATATTAGAATAGGTGCCAAGCACAATTCCTTAACACAGCACATTGCCATGTATGATACACATATTTTTCCTTCATTGTCCTACAGATTATTCCTGCTACATTAAAAGGTGGGGATATAGTGAATAAGACTGAAACAGTGCCATTAAACTGGATAGCTGAGTTTATGGCAGATAAGCCACCTGGCCTTAATTGTGTACTTCCCATGAAACCCATCTTGAAGGGGAGGAGACCTAATTGTTGTTATATTTTACTATTTAATGTGTTAATGTTTTAGTGTTTTGTAAACCTGATGAAGGGAATTCCCAAAAGAGCTTGTTCTGTTTTGGTTTTATTTCATTTTACTGCATTAAATCATTTTTATATGGTTTCCAGAGTGGTGGTCCATGTGTTTATTTTATACACTGTTCTTGTGCTTTATCATTGTGGACCTTTATTCTGTGTTGGCCTCTTTTTTGCCTTTATTCCCATTATAATACACTGTAGATATCATTGTAGTTTGGCTGTATGCTTGCAGTACTGCTTTGTGATGCTCTGCTATGGTATGTGTTAAATGTGCTAATGCATTTGTGCACCCTGATAATGGTCAAGTATATAATTTCAAAGTACTGGTGAGTTGTTACACCCGCCATGTAGTTTATCTTGCTATCTGCCAAGTATGTGGTTCATTTCTTTATTGATAAAACAGACAGACTGTTGAAAGATTGTATCAGAGAATTCTTGTACCAGATAAAGATAAGTTCTACTACTAATGAATTGTCTAAACATATACTTGACACTGATGAAACTCACCTTTTGATGTTTAATGTTTTAGTGGTTATCAAAATGAATATTAGACAAGGTGATATTCAGAACAGAGCTGAAAGTGCTGAGGCATCATGGATTATTAAACTCAGAGTGGATAGGGGTAAGGGTTTGAATGCCAAGGTCCATTTAAACCATTTTTAAAAGCCAGGGGGATACAGTATTGAAATACAACAATGTTGGAGTAATCCAGTGGTTGAATGTTTACCTTTCATGTAAGAGGCTTATGTCTGATTCTAGGTTCAGCTGAGTTTTAAATTTTTGGTACTCTAGGTTGAGCTGAGTTTTACATTGTTGGTACTCTAGGTTCAGCTGAGTTTTACATTTTTGGTACTCTAGGTTAAGCTGAGTTTTACATTTTTGGTACTCTAGGTTGAGCTGAGTTTTACATTTTTGGTACTCTGGGTTCAGCTGAGTTTTACATTTTTGGTACTTTAGGTTCAGCTGAGTTTTACATTTTTGGTACTCTAGGTTGAGCTGAGTTTTACATTGTTGGTACTCTAGGTTCAGCTGAGTTTTACATTTTTGGTACTCTAGGTTAAGCTGAGTTTTACATTTTTGGTACTCTAGGTTGAGCTGAGTTTTACTTTGTTGGTACTCTAGGTTGAGCTGAGTTTTACATTATTGGTACTCTAGGTTGAGCTGAGTTTTACATTGTTGGTACTCTAGGTTGAGCTGAGTTTTACATTTTTGGTACTCTAGGTTTAGCTGAGTTTTACATTTTTGGTACTCTAGGTTGAGCTGAGTTTTACATTGTTGGTATTGATCACACATATTTCTTGATGTGGAAATATGTTAGAATGGAGTGTTTATTGTGAAGAGAAGCCAAAGGCCAGCTGATATGCAACTGTTATTAACTAAATTAAATTATTTTAGTCTGCATTGTCTGATTAGTTTGGCCACTATAATACATGTTTTTAGTTGTGGAACATGAGTGGCTACAAGTTTACACTAAAAGCCTGAATGGCTGTATTTAGTAACCTTGCAGCATGATTGATTATATTGTGTTTGCTTGTATTTATGATTGATAGAAAATTCATTGTAAGGAACCTATATAATACTACATTAAGTGGCATCTGAGTGGCTCTATTATTATGTTCTGAGTCACTGAATGGCTAACAGATCTGCAATGAGATTGGTTACAATGTTATATTAAGCCACCTATCCTTGGTGATAATGTTTTACTTTTAAGTTTTCTCTGACTGGTCTTATTGCTACATCCAGTGAAATTTTGATGGACATCAGATGGACAGTAAGTGCGTAACATGACTGGATATAGTGCTTTATTATGCCTCCTATGATTGGTGACACTGTCTTATTTAAATGTTTCACTAAAGTGTAATATTAAATCACTCTGATGAAGCAACTGTTTATGCTGTGAAAGCGCTCACCAATTTTTATTATTTTTGTATTCTATTTTATTAAATATTTTAGCCCTGGAAGGTGCATTGGTCTCACTCTTTGCATTTTTTTAATTTTGAAGTGGATTGTTGATTTTACTACAAGATGAATGAAATGATTGTTTATCAAATAAAGTGGTATTGTACTTTTTATCATTTAGTTTTTCTCCATTTTCTGAGCACAAATTATTGACATGTGAGTTCTAGATGGAGCTTCTGCATATCAAAGGGGGTACTTGATGATGACACCAAGTTTGCAGTCATCCACAAACCTGATTAGTCACAGATCTTCATTTATAATTTGGAGATTTGTAAAGTAGATGCTGAGCAGTAGGATTCTAGTACTGAGCCCTGTGGAACATCGCTAGTCACCTTCATGTTTACTTAGGATGGACCTGTTACCTTCTCTACATGGGCTCTATCCCTCAACCAGTTTGCTATCCACCTATGTAAGAGTCAGTTTGGAGCCCACTTAATTTGTTTATTATTTTACTATGCTAACATGTGGTATGGTGACAAAAATCTTAGCCAGCTCAAGGTATGCTGTACAGACAGCCTGTCCACCATCCATGGTCTGTGTCATTATCTCAAAGGGGTTAACAAGGTTCATTAGACAAGCATGACCCTTAACAAGGCTGAACTGCTGTGGATAAAGCCTGGTAACATTTTTTATATTGTTATTAATTAGGCCAGTTATGATATGTTCCTTGGCTTTGAAGATGAGACTAGTCAGGCTACCAGCTTTGTAGATTCTAGACACTCTTGTCTTTGCGAAGTGGCATCAAAATAGCCATGCACATACTTCAGGACAAAACCACTTGATAAGCTCAGGCTGAATAACAGGGATCAGGGCAACTGAGGCATGTTTTGTAGTATGTTTCAGACAGCCAAGTATATGGTATAATGGGTATAAACTAAAAGGCAGCATGCAGCACTAATAATGGTGCTGCCTTGATGTCAGCCTGGACAGCCTCTTGCAGCAGCCCATATGGTTAAGTATTCATTCTGCCCATGCTAAAAAGTGAAGGCATCAAATTAGTAAACTGTTATTACTGGAGGAAAAGTGTCGGCATGCTGTATACTACAAACTACTCCTTACCTTACATACCTTATCCTACTTCCCAGTACCCAGACAGATATGTACCTCCGGGATATAGGTATGTAGACCTACATAACAAAGTTAACTGAGAGCCTGGTGACTGCTTGTTACCTGATAATGATTTCTACCACCACAAAGAGAAGCTTCATGCATTACTATCCCACCATATATGTCAATAATACTTAAAAACAGACTATAGGTACCAGAAAAACACTAACACTAG